>NC_086449.1:768317174-768409674 GCF_028390025.1 Pseudophryne corroboree | reverse complement strand
AACAGCGTTGCTCCGGTGCCTTCCCAATGCAGGTAAAACAGTGTTACAAAGAAGAGGCGGCACTCAGAGACTATAGTGGTCAAAATTGTATTCCACAAAAACGATCCAACGTTTCGGGGGTACTTACGCCCCCTTTGTCAAGGTGAACAGTAAATGAATAAAGTGAGTTAACATACCTTAAGTACCCAAAAGAAGCCCGCCAAGTGAGACAGCGTCCGCCGGCCCGACCGCACGCTCCGTCATCTCGTCCGTCTCTCTGCTGATGATGTCATCAGGCTGCGTTCTGTAGTCATGGTGACTCCCGATGCCTAAGCGGCCGGGCTGCGGCGCTGTGTGTCAAAACGGAAAAAGTGCATAAAAACAACAAGACCCTACACCAGCGTGAGAAGAAAACATGGCATGCATATGACCTGATTATACATATTAGGGAGGTAGCGGGACACACATATAGCGCAGGTGAAGAAGATCGAAGTTAATTTAGAAAATTAATATCCAATTCGGATAGCTAAAATAATATCATGTCCTGTGCTTATTGTGTCCAGCTAGCACCCCCCGAAGACAACAACAGAAAATACAAATAACTGGTAGTATTATTTAAAGATATTCCAGCTCATTTTCTCATTAAGGCCGTTTGGATTAGTAGTGTTAAGTTCGAAAATCCATTTGGCTTCCAGTTGTAAAAGTCTGCCATCCCTATCGCCTCCCCTGATATGTTTGGGGACGTGATCTATAATTAAATGACGGAGATCCCTAATGGAATGCTTAGCCGTGGCAAAGTGTCTTGCCACCGGCTGCTCTGATTCCTTGCCTGCCAATGCCTGTTTAATGGCAGACCGATGAAGGGCCATCCGCTCCCTCGGGGTCCTTACCGACTTGCCCACGTAATGTAGCCCGCATGGACAGCTGATCAGATAAATAATATGCGTTGTGGTACATGTGAGGACAAAGTTGATTCTGTAGGTTTTGTCTCGATGTGGATTCTTGAAGCTTGACCCTGTGATCATGTTCTCACAGGTTGTGCATTTAATGCATTTATAGCAACCCGTTCCTCTTCCAAGAAACTGAGAATTAGGTGTTTTAGATTTGATTGCTTCTACCTGGAATCCAGTAATGTCCGCATGGACAACGCGGTCCTTGATGTTGCTACCTCGTGAGTAGCACATCATGGGTCTTTTATCTTTGAGCGCATGAAGTGTTTTGTCCGAAGATACTATAGGCCACAAGGCTCTAGTGGCTCTCTGTATGACAGGGCTGGCCGTGTTGTACCTTGAAATAAACGGGATGACTGGTTTTTGTTGTCGTGCCGTCGGGATAAGGAGAGTTTCCCTGGGTAACCGGAGGACTTCTGCTTTGTGTTTTAACAGGAGATGACGGTCATACCCTCTTTCCTGAAATTTGATGATCATGGCATCCAGCTCCCTATCCAGTGTATCGCGATCACTAATGATACGTGATATTCTGATCATTTGAGAACGAGGAAGCCCTTCCTTGAGTGACTTAGGATGATGGCTGTTAGCTCTGAGCAAGGTATTCCTGTCTGTAGGCTTGCGGTAAAGGCCAGTGTGGAGCCTGCCCTCATGAATTGAGACTTGAACATCTAAATAATTCAGTGAACTGCTGCTGGACTGAAATGTATATTTAATACTAGACGATCTTGAATTAATGGTGTTCATCAAATGGTTGAAACGATCAGCGCCCCCAGTCCATAAGATGAACAAGTCATCAATGTAACGAGCGAAAAGCAAGATATCGCGTGAGATGGCATCATCGCTGAAGAACGCTTCCTCCTCCTCCCTAAACATGAATACATTAGCGAACGACGGGGAGACATTGCTCCCCATCGCACATCCTGTTAGTTGACGGTAAAATTTACCGTTAAATAAGAAGTAATTTTTTTCCAATGTCATCCGAAGGAGTTCCAGGAACAATGAGACGTCGAGGGCTTCCATTTTTTCTTTGATCAGGAATTCTTTCATAGACTCCAAGCCGGCCTCGTGGGGTATGCTTGTGTAAAGACTAATAACATCTACAACGCATATCAAGGTGCCCTCCGGTACCTGCTTAATCTTACCAAGACGGTTTAGGAAGCTGGTAGTATCCTTAATAAAGTGCTTGTGCTTGAGAATTAACGGTTGCAGTATACCATCCAAAAAGATGGATACTGGTTGGAACACTGAGTCCTTTGCAGATATGATGGGCCTGCCAGGCGGAGACAGGGGGTCCTTATGGATTTTGGGGACAGTAAAGAAAATTGGTACTAGAGGGTGGATTTGAATTAAAGCTTTGTGCAGTTTCTGCGTTAATTTACCTTCAAGTACTGCGGCATCCAACGTGCCCTTAAGGGCCTTCTGATATTCAATGGTTGGATCAGTTCCTAGCTCTTCGTAGGTAGTGGCATCCGCCAACTGGCTATAAATTTCATTGATGTAATAGTCCAGATCTAAAATCACTACGCCGCCCCCTTTATCCGCCGGACGGACAACGATGTCCCTGTATTCCCCCAGCTTTTTCAGGGCCATCCATTCAGTCTTGGACATATTACGATGTACTGGTACCTGACTGGCGGCTGCATTATATCGTGTGATAGAATCATCCATTAATCTCGAAAATGATGAAATGGAGGCGTTTGTGGATGCAGGATCAAAGGATGATTTTAATCGTTGGTTCAGAAAATCTTGATGCTGTATATCCAGACCCACACTAGGAACTACGTCCTTGACTTTATGTTGGAAAAATTCTTGTCGCCTCAGCTTGCGTGTGAACTGGTGCAGTTCAATGTGCCACTTAAAATCATTAAACGGGGTGGTGGGGACAAAAGAAAGTCCTTTTTCCAGAACTTTCTGCTCGATCTCGGAAAGTTCTCTTTAAGTGGCACATTGAACTGCACCAGTTCACACGCAAGCTGAGGCGACAAGAATTTTTCCAACATAAAGTCAAGGACGTAGTTCCTAGTGTGGGTCTGGATATACAGCATCAAGATTTTCTGAACCAACGATTAAAATCATCCTTTGATCCTGCATCCACAAACGCCTCCATTTCATCATTTTCGAGATTAATGGATGATTCTATCACACGATATAATGCAGCCGCCAGTCAGGTACCAGTACATCGTAATATGTCCAAGACTGAATGGATGGCCCTGAAAAAGCTGGGGGAATACAGGGACATCGTTGTCCGTCCGGCGGATAAAGGGGGCGGCGTAGTGATTTTAGATCTGGACTATTACATCAATGAAATTTATAGCCAGTTGGCGGATGCCACTACCTACGAAGAGCTAGGAACTGATCCAACCATTGAATATCAGAAGGCCCTTAAGGGCACGTTGGATGCCGCAGTACTTGAAGGTAAATTAACGCAGAAACTGCACAAAGCTTTAATTCAAATCCACCCTCTAGTACCAATTTTCTTTACTGTCCCCAAAATCCATAAGGACCCCCTGTCTCCGCCTGGCAGGCCCATCATATCTGCAAAGGACTCAGTGTTCCAACCAGTATCCATCTTTTTGGATGGTATACTGCAACCGTTAATTCTCAAGCACAAGCACTTTATTAAGGATACTACCAGCTTCCTAAACCGTCTTGGTAAGATTAAGCAGGTACCGGAGGGCACCTTGATATGCGTTGTAGATGTTATTAGTCTTTACACAAGCATACCCCACGAGGCCGGCTTGGAGTCTATGAAAGAATTCCTGATCAAAGAAAAAATGGAAGCCCTCGACGTCTCATTGTTCCTGGAACTCCTTCGGATGACATTGGAAAAAAATTACTTCTTATTTAACGGTAAATTTTACCGTCAACTAACAGGATGTGCGATGGGGAGCAATGTCTCCCCGTCGTTCGCTAATGTATTCATGTTTAGGGAGGAGGAGGAAGCGTTCTTCAGCGATGATGCCATCTCACGCGATATCTTGCTTTTCGCTCGTTACATTGATGACTTGTTCATCTTATGGACTGGGGGCGCTGATCGTTTCAACCATTTGATGAACACCATTAATTCAAGATCGTCTAGTATTAAATATACATTTCAGTCCAGCAGCAGTTCACTGAATTATTTAGATGTTCAAGTCTCAATTCATGAGGGCAGGCTCCACACTGGCCTTTACCGCAAGCCTACAGACAGGAATACCTTGCTCAGAGCTAACAGCCATCATCCTAAGTCACTCAAGGAAGGGCTTCCTCGTTCTCAAATGATCAGAATATCACGTATCATTAGTGATCGCGATACACTGGATAGGGAGCTGGATGCCATGATCATCAAATTTCAGGAAAGAGGGTATGACCGTCATCTCCTGTTAAAACACAAAGCAGAAGTCCTCCGGTTACCCAGGGAAACTCTCCTTATCCCGACGGCACGACAACAAAAACCAGTCATCCCGTTTATTTCAAGGTACAACACGGCCAGCCCTGTCATACAGAGAGCCACTAGAGCCTTGTGGCCTATAGTATCTTCGGACAAAACACTTCATGCGCTCAAAGATAAAAGACCCATGATGTGCTACTCACGAGGTAGCAACATCAAGGACCGCGTTGTCCATGCGGACATTACTGGATTCCAGGTAGAAGCAATCAAATCTAAAACACCTAATTCTCAGTTTCTTGGAAGAGGAACGGGTTGCTATAAATGCATTAAATGCACAACCTGTGAGAACATGATCACAGGGTCAAGCTTCAAGAATCCACATCGAGACAAAACCTACAGAATCAACTTTGTCCTCACATGTACCACAACGCATATTATTTATCTGATCAGCTGTCCATGCGGGCTACATTACGTGGGCAAGTCGGTAAGGACCCTGAGGGAGCGGATGGCCCTTCATCGGTCTGCCATTAAACAGGCATTGGCAGGCAAGGAATCAGAGCAGCCGGTGGCAAGACACTTTGCCACGGCTAAGCATTCCATTAGGGATCTCCGTCATTTAATTATAGATCACGTCCCCAAACATATCAGGGGAGGCGATAGGGATGGCAGACTTTTACAACTGGAAGCCAAATGGATTTTCGAACTTAACACTACTAATCCAAACGGCCTTAATGAGAAAATGAGCTGGAATATCTTTAAATAATACTACCAGTTATTTGTATTTTCTGTTGTTGTCTTCGGGGGGTGCTAGCTGGACACAATAAGCACAGGACATGATATTATTTTAGCTATCCGAATTGGATATTAATTTTCTAAATTAACTTCGATCTTCTTCACCTGCGCTATATGTGTGTCCCGCTACCTCCCTAATATGTATAATCAGGTCATATGCATGCCATGTTTTCTTCTCACGCTGGTGTAGGGTCTTGTTGTTTTTATGCACTTTTTCCGTTTTGACACACAGCGCCGCAGCCCGGCCGCTTAGGCATCGGGAGTCACCATGACTACAGAACGCAGCCTGATGACATCATCAGCAGAGAGACGGACGAGATGACGGAGCGTGCGGTCGGGCCGGCGGACGCTGTCTCACTTGGCGGGCTTCTTTTGGGTACTTAAGGTATGTTAACTCACTTTATTCATTTACTGTTCACCTTGACAAAGGGGGCGTAAGTACCCCCGAAACGTTGGACCGTTTTTGTGGAATACAATTTTGACCACTATAGTCTCTGAGTGCCGCCTCTTCTTTGTAACACTATATATATATATAAAAATGCATGTCTACAGATATATATTTAGATATTTAATCTTTATTCTAGTACGTATCCATTTCAAAAATTTAAAAAACATCTTTAAATAAATTAAAAAACTATACACACATATATATATATCTATATATATATATCTCTACCTATCTATCTATATATATATATATATATATACACACACACACATATATATATATAATATATATACATACACACACACATATATATATATATATATATATATATACACACACACACACACACACACACATATATATATATATATATATATATATACATACATACACACACACACACACACACACACACATATATGTACACTTTTTTTTGGGGGGGGGGGGGTTTGCCTAATAATATACACAAATATAATGGTGTGTCACAGGTATTAACAGTGATTGCCCCCACACACTAAAAACTACCTTGTGCAAACTTTCTCACACATTCAACTTTAGCCATCATAAACTGCCAATGACAGGCTGTCAGCTCGAACGCTGCTGGGAGTTAAAACTGCTTTTGTGAAGTAACAATAAAGCTTTAGTGTTCAAGAGCTCTGTTAAGAAAACACTACAGCCACACAACGCCTGCCCGGGGGAGGCGTTCTGGACACTCGGCTTCAGGAGACGAAAAGGGGCAGCAGAGGCAATCATACATTGCCTCTGCTCTTCGTCTCCCGTTCACTACAGCGGGGTAGCGGTAAGTGGCGGGGGCGCGCGGCGACCAGGCTATACGGCGTTAACACGCCGTTCATACATTAGGAGGATGTGCTAATTGCAGGCTTAAGGTGCGCTGTGGTCAGCGGAAACCACAGCGCACTTTCATACATCTGGCCCTTTGTCCCTTCCGGAGAGGGTCGTGTTGGGAGGTATGGTCTAATGCCGAAGATTCTCCATAACCCCAAGAGAAGCAGCACATCCTAGTGAGTGAGTGCATTCCTTCTGCAGTCCATTTGCTGATTTTGCTCTGAATAAATGAATCACCCCATCTTGGTTTGGCAGAGCGCTCACACACAACTGGATTCATCACAGATTTCCGGCAGTAACATGCTGAATCTTTTAAAAGGCTGCAGTAAAGTTGTTGGTCAATAATAGTAACTCCCTGTTAAACTCTCGTACTTTACAGTAAGGAGGATTAATGTATATTTCTAATTTTAATAATGATCTGATGTTTATTTCTTTATTATTGTAGTATGTACTATTATTTATCTTATGTTACAGTCATTCCTGATCCATGGTTGGCTCTTTGAGGCTTATCCATCCCAGCATGCAGCCGCACTTTTCAAGATGTTGCCCAGATTTCCAGCAGCCCATCTACATAGTCATTGATTTAGGGTTTGCCATCAACCATTGATGGTTCAAAACATCCGATGGTTGATGGTTTACAGTTTAAGGTAACAAACCATCAATCCTTGTTCATATGTGCTTCCATGCAACCCTACTGTGACTGTGAAATCATACTTGCCAACTTTGGCAAGACCCTTTCTGAGAGGTAAACTACACAGAAAAGAAAAAGATTTAGTCTAGGCGCTGACTTAATTAGGGAGAATTTCCCAGATGTACAACCCACTTCTATCTGGGTGTATTGCTGCTTCAAAAAAGGAGATCACTGATTCTCCCAAAAAAGTACCACCAAACAAAAAATAATTGAAGCGCTATACAACCAGAATATATTTTATAAATGTAATATCACAATTAGACAAAACACATAAACAAACAACACTAAACACACGGCCGGTGTATAAAATACTTAAAATGACAATTGCTTCAGAGAATAGTTATTACTAGACAGCCTAACCATTGGAAATAACAATTAATCCTCTCTATTATCTATAAGGCACCAGAATATTTAGACCTCGTTCGTTAATTGGTCAATGCACATTAGCAATTAATTAATCACAGCTCTTTAGTGATTCTCAGATGTATCTTACTGGTCATCCATTAACTGAAACCACAGTCCAGATCGAACAACGTGCAAACAGTCAATGTAAATGGATATTAAACTTTGTCCACAGCTGTTAATTAAATACTGCATGCATCGATGTATGTTAGCCTTTTTAGTATAGCCCAAAGCAAAAATTGCAATGAATTAATAATTGAGTAGAAGAACACCCGTGGTAGAGTGTACAGTCACAATTAGTATGGATCCAAATTAGTGCATTTAAATTTGTTAGTAATTAGCAGTTAGCAAGCACTCATATTTTGATAAATACCCCGTCAACACGGGTTGATAGTGGACACTGGAATCTTGGTTGGCTTACTATGCATTGATCATCACCAGTGACTGCAGACTCCACTGGGAGACGATCCCCCCTCCAGCGGCAGAAAGTGCTGTATACCGCAGTAGCTTATCCGATGTCCAGCCGCACCAAGGCCCTCATTCCGAGTTGTTCGCTCGCAAGCTGCTTTTAGCAGCTTTGCACACGCTAAGCCACCGCCTACTGGGAGTGAATCTTAGCATATCAAAATTGCGAACGAAAGATTAGCAAAATTGCGATGACAAAAAGAACAGGTCTGGCATCTAGTATTCCCACACCTGTATATGTAGATGCCAGACATGTTCTTTTTGTCATCGTAAAGTGACTACCTTTGAGTCCTTAAATACAGGAGAGTCGTTTGTTATTAAGGATTTTATTAATTGTAAGTCTTCGTTTGCGATTTATTTACTGATCTGTGGTTGTAAGAAACAATATGTGGGTCGGACGACCAGAGCGGTACATGATAGATTGATGGAGCATAAGAGAAATATAGTGAATAAAACAAGGAAACAAAGTCTCTATGCCCATATTACAAGTTGTGAATTTTGGAACTTAAGTAATATCCAGATGTTTGGTATTGAATAGATAAGAAAAACAGCTCGAGGAGGGGATCGTTATGGCCTCCTCTGTAAGAGAGAGGCATACTGGATATTCCGATTGGGGACAATGGTACCGTACGGTTTGAATGATACGGTGGAGTTAAATAACATTTATTAAATAAGTGTCTCATGCGGGGTATCTAGTATGCCTCATACCATGGATGGAATAAGATACTCCTTGAATTCTTGGGGTTGTGACAGTATCAGTTATTGACATCGGATTATGGATTTGATATTGGTGTTGAATTATTGAGATTATGTGAGAGGTGCGGCTGCGGTGCGTGTGGTGCCTGCTGCCGTGCAGGTGTAGACTCGGTACTCACCAGGCGCCGCTCTCTCTCACCTTCAGGTACCGGAACCTTCAACGGACCTGGAAATCTTCAGTCGGATCCGGACACGGCGATTCCCTCTCGGAGCTGACCGACGACCGAGCTGAGGAGAGAATAATATACCTTAAAGGGGGTATCGACCCTTCTTCCTCTGGAACAGGGGATACCCCAGGGGTGACCGCGACCTTCACCGGTTGGGTGAATGGTCATCACCGGCACGAAGCCTCAGCCACCCAGATTTCAGACACTCGCGCTCTCGCACGTAGTGTGATGAAAAGGATTCTCACGTCCGTGAGCAATCCCGATTCCGGCGCTCGGGGACAGACAAGGGACAAACGCACACAGATGTTACTCACCGTCAGTTTCGCACTGCGAACGTCTTCTTCTCTTACAGGTCCCTGTAAGGAGGTAAACAAACAAGCAAACAGCCGTGCAGGGCCTAACTCTAACCTAGTGTCACACCCTATACTTACTACAACGGCAGAGCCCTCGAACTAGCTCTGTGGGTGTGGTGCAACAAAACTAAACACACTTAACGAGCTCACACTTTGCCCCGCACGGTAACATACATCACGATACACAATGCAAGCGACGGTACGGTCCCTTTAGTTACCCGACTCAGAACACCCAGTAGTGGGGGCCGCACAGCTCACCCACCTACCGTACTCTCTCCTTAGGGCTCAGGCCGAGCGGGCCTGCCTACCTAACACCTCAGGGTGGCCTGGGCCTAGTGCCCGGTGCCACCTTTATTCACCTCGGGGGCACTTGTTCACAGGGCCTAGCGCCCCCTAACTGCACACAGGCCGGAGGCCTGACTTCGCCCACGGGCCTAGCGCCCGCCTAACTTGCTGCCCGTTGGGTGACCTGGGCCTTGTGCCCAGGGTCACCTTATATGTACCTACTGCCAAAATACACTAGGGCCTAGCGCCCTCTAATGCCCCACAGGCCTATCGCCTGATATGCCCCCGGGCCTAGTGCCCGCCTAACTGGTGCCCGTTGGGTGACCTGGGCCTAATGCCCAGGGTCACCTTAATGTACCCCTAATTGGCCACGGGCCTGGAGGGCCCGACTAAACGCCCCCACGGGCCAGGAGGGCCCGACTATGTGCCCACAGGCCGGGAGGGCCTGACTGTGCCCACGGGCCTAATGCCCGAACACCCGGTGGTCTAGGGAGGAGAGAAGGGGGCACCTTAGAAGGGCCTACCTGCGGTGGAGAAGGCTGCAGTGGTGGGAAGCAATTGAGCTGTGCAGTTCCCCACTGCAGCGCTTCTCGGCCTGGATGAACTCTTCTGCCGCTGGCCCGTCCTGGCCAGCGGCGCCGCCGTCTCCTCGCCGCGTCCAGCCGCCGCTGGACATCTTCTTCCCGGAGCACGACGTCTTCCGGCCTCTTCAGCGGCCACCGGAGCTCCTCTTCCCACGGCCGTCGTCTTCTCCTCGGCGCCGGACTATCTTCCGCGCTCCGGCGCGCCGACGACCTTCTCCGCTGCTCCCGCCCGTCCTTTTCGCCGCTTTTCGACGCGGCCTTTTCTTCAGGCTCCCTCCCGGCGTCTGACGTCAGACGCCGGGGGTGGGGCCTGTGACGCGGCGAGCGCCGATTGGCTCGCCGCGCCTGCTCCTGATTGGCCGGCGCACCGCGAGCCGCGATTGGCTCGCTGGAGGCGCCGGATTTAAAAAGCCGCGGGCGGCGCTTCTGGTTGGCGGTCCGAGCGGCGCCAAGTTTAAAGCGCCGCCGCGCCGCTCCCCGCCGCCGACAGCCTGGTGCAGGGAAACATCTGATTCCCTGCACCAGACACCCGCCGCCGCACACTCAGCGCTGGGGACAGACAAGCTGCCCCAGCGCTGCCCCCAGCTAGGGACAGCAACACGGATGTGCCCAAAGGGCACATCTTTACATTTCCCCCCCCTTTTTTTACATTTCCTTTGTAGTCCCTACAAAGGTCTCCACGACGTCCATCGTCCGCGGGTCAGGGAATTCCGAGGTCCCTCTAGCGAGGTTGTGTTCGAGAGCCCAGCCTGGACCGGCCGTGACCCCACACCCTTCCTCCTCCAGCTCCGGGTTCCTCTTACGTCCTGACCTCCATCGGCGGATCCTCTGGGGGAGTGGCATCTCTTCACGGTCGCTCGACGTTGGCCACCATGGGGAATCTTCTTCCACGGGGACAACAGTCACCCACTCCTGACCTTCGATATCGTCTGTGGCTTCGTCCCTGTCTTCCGGGTGTGGTATCGACCACCACCCAACAGCGGAATCCTCCGGGGCATCCGTTTCCTCCCGGGCAACAGCCACCACATGTCGCATTTCCTCGTGGGGCATCTCCAAAGGTCCTGTGTCTTCCTCTGGAACGGGTCCTCCCACGGCATCGCGATCCTCTCCCCGTACGTCCGTCCATTTCGGCACTCCCGGCAGGTATTCTTGCTCCAGGACTATCTCCTCCTCTTCACGGAGGGCATTCAACTGGGAGCATGACTCCACCCGATCCTGCCAGTCACTCTCGTTGGCGCTTCCGATGCCAGAGTCGTCCTCCATCTGTCCTGGGAGAGATTCGTCGGCGGACAACTCACCGTAGTCCGAGTCCTCCTCCGATATCTGTACTGGGGTATCGTTTTCCTCCTCAGCGTACTTAGTCTCTTCCGCTGGTACCTCTGCTTCCTCAGCGTACTCCTTCGCTTCCGCTGGCATCTTTAATTCCTCAGCGTACTCCTTCGCTTCCGCTGGCATCGTTACTTCCTCAGCGTACTCCTTCGCTTCCGCTGGCACCTCTGCTTCTTCAGCGTACTCCTTCACTTCCGCTGGCATCGTGACTTCCTCAGCATACTCCTTCGCTTCCGCTGGCATCTTTTGGTACCCAGGACACTCCTGTTCCGCACGTCCTGGACGTGGCCGGTTCCATCGCGGGGAGATCCCGGACGTCTCAGTCACTGGGTCTTCGCGCTTTTCTTCGCAGCGTGGTCTCTTCACCTCCCAGTCGTCCACCTCCGCCTCATGCGGGAAAGGATTCTGCCTTACTGGGGTCACTTTCTTGGGACAAAGTAGGTCCGCGGCATCTTCCCAGGGGCACTCACTGGCCGCATGTCCTGGTCGCCGACACTTCCAACAAGGGAGGGCCACTGCCACCTTCTCCAAGACGGGTTCCTGGTCCACCTCCTTCACTGGGGAATCTTCACCCGTTTGTTCCGGCTCAGAGGAAATGGGCACCTGCGAACTAACTTCCAGCAGGGTCTTCCGCTCCATTTCCCTGGTTTCCTCCTCCCATCTCTGGGCGCGACCATCCGCAATCATCCGGTCTTCATTCCACGGACAGTCGGGAAGCGCATGTCCTCTCGCCTCGCAGAGCGCACACACAGGCTCTGCAGCCACCCGGTCCCAAAGCTGCTGACGAGACTCCGTCATCTGCTTCACCGTGGCCTCGTAGTCCGTCCTGTCTTCTGTCCATGGACATTCCAGGAGCCGATGTCGGGGATCTCCACAGTTTTCACACCGGGGATCAACCTCATCTTCGCTCAACTCTATGTCCCAGGGACAGCTGTTATGCTCATGCCCGTAGTTTCCGCAGAGCAAACACCAGGACTCCTTCTTCACTTGGCCCTGCTGACGTCTTTGGTCCGCTTCCTGGACCACCTTCTTTGGGGACGTCTCTCGCCACGTACACTTGTCAGCAAAGTGCCCCGTTTGCTGACATCTCTTGCAGGGCGTCACAGCGGCCTTCTTGCGCCCCTTCTCCCGGCGCTCTTCTTTTCCACGCTGGATCGACCGCTGCACCATCTTCAGGATGTCTGCCCCAGACACCGTCACCCAGTCGCTCTGGTCCGCACACATCCGTGTGGTTCCTGCTGCCGTGCAGGTGTAGACTCGGTACTCACCAGGCGCTGCTCTCTCTCACCTTCAGGTACCGGAACCTTCGACGGACCTGGAAATCTTCAGTCGGATCCGGACACGGCGATTCCCTCTCGGAGCTGACCGACGACCGAGCTGAGGAGAGAATAATATACCTTAAAGGGGGTATCGACCCTTCTTCCTCTGGAACAGGGGATACCCCAGGGGTGACCGCGACCTTCACCGGTTGGGTGAATGGTCATCACCGGCACGAAGCCTCAGCCACCCAGATTTCACACACTCGCGCTCTCGCACGTAGTGTGATGAAAAGGATTCTCACGTCCGTGAGCAATCCCGATTCCGGCGCTCGGGGACAGACAAGGGACAAACGCACACAGATGTTACTCACCGTCAGTTTCGCACTGCGAACGTCTTCTTCTCTTACAGGTCCCTGTAAGGAGGTAAACAAACAAGCAAACAGCCGTGCAGGGCCTAACTCTAACCTAGTGTCACACCCTATACTAACTACAACGGCAGAGCCCTCGAACTAGCTCTGTGGGTGTGGTGCAACAAAACTAAACACACTTAACGAGCTCACACTTTGCCCCGCACGGTAACATACATCACGATACACAATGCAAGCGACGGTACGGTCCCTTTAGTTACCCGACTCAGAACACCCAGTAGTGGGGGCCGCACAGCTCACCCACCTACCGTACTCTCTCCTTAGGGCTCAGGCCGAGCGGGCCTGCCTACCTAACACCTCAGGGTGGCCTGGGCCTAGTGCCCGGTGCCACCTTTATTCACCTCGGGGGCACTTGTTCACAGGGCCTAGCGCCCCCTAACTGCACACAGGCCGGAGGCCTGACTTCGCCCACGGGCCTAGCGCCCGCTTAACTTGCTGCCCGTTGGGTGACCTGGGCCTTGTGCCCAGGGTCACCTTATATGTACCTACTGCCAAAATACACTAGGGCCTAGCGCCCTCTAATGCCCCACAGGCCTATCGCCTGATATGCCCCCGGGCCTAGTGCCCGCCTAACTGGTGCCCGTTGGGTGACCTGGGCCTAATGCCCAGGGTCACCTTAATGTACCCCTAATTGGCCACGGGCCTGGAGGGCCCGACTAAACGCCCCCACGGGCCAGGAGGGCCCGACTATGTGCCCACAGGCCGGGAGGGCCTGACTGTGCCCACGGGCCTAATGCCCGAACACCCGGTGGTCTAGGGAGGAGAGAAGGGGGCACCTTAGAAGGGCCTACCTGTGGTGGAGAAGGCTGCAGTGGGGAACTGCACAGCTCAATTGCTTCCCACCACTGCAGCGCTTCTCGGCCTGGATGAACTCTTCTGCCGCTGGCCCGTCCTGGCCAGCGGCGCCGCCGTCTCCTCGCCACGTCCAGCCGCCGCTGGACATCTTCTTCCCGGAGCCCGACGTCTTCCGGCCTCTTCAGCGGCCACCGGAGCTCCTCTTCCCACGGCCGTCGTCTTCTCCTCGGCGCCGGACTATCTTCCGCGCTCCGGCGCGCCGACGACCTTCTCCGCTGCTCCCGCCCGTCCTCTTCGCCGCGGCCTTTTCTTCAGGCTCCCGCCCGGCGTCTGACGTCAGACGCCGGGGGCGGGGCCTGTGACGCGGCGAGCGCCGATTGGCTCGCCGCGCCTGCTCCTGATTGGCCGGCGCCCCGCGAGCTGCGATTGGCTCGCTGGAGGCGCCGGATTCAAAAAGACGCGGGCGGCGCTTCTGATTGGCGGCCTGAGCGGCGCCAAGTTTAAAGCGCCGCCGCTCCCCGCCGCCGACAGCCTGGTGCAGGGAAACATCTGATCCCTGCACCAGACACCCGCCACCGCACACTCAGCGCTGGGGACAGACAAGCTGCCCCAGCGCTGCCCCCAGCTAGGGACAGCAACACGGATGTGCCCAAAGGGCACATCTTTACAATTATACCTGGTGGTTAGTGATGTATGAGATTAGAAAGATAGGGCTCATTAATTAAATAATTGATTAAGATATAAACATTTTTGATTAAGCTATTTATTTGTATATGTTTATGTTTTGGTCATTGACATCATGTGCTATAATAGGGGGAATTCCCTATGTATTAAGCCATGGTGTGTGTCGGTGGGGAGATGAATCTCCTTTCTGGCATGCAAGTGGTTTTTATGTATTCTTAATATATTATTTTAGATAGGTTATTACACCTATCAATATATATGAAGCGTGGAGATATTACCGGCAAGATTCAGGATAATAATAATCTTTACACACAATAAGGAATGTCTAAATGATTAGAGAAGTCTGTAAGATATGTGTTGATATGAAGGATATTAATATACCATTGGAAATATATAATGATGCAGGTAATAGTATTGGGTTTGATCATTGATCCTATATGCTGCGCACGAATCGTGCATGCACAAATTAGCGGTATGACAGACGTCGTGCACTAAGTGCGCATGTGCTAATTAGCGGTACGTAGAATCTGATGAGCGGTGACACGCAAATGAAGCGCATGGAATGCGCGTGTGCAATGTTAGAGCGCCCGGAAATTGAGGAATGATTTGCTATTTAAATGAATAGACGGGAGCACTGGTATTATTACTCCTGAGGAAGCCGCCGAGTTTAAAGGTGAGAAACGCGTAGAGGTTGTCCTTTATGCACGGCTGTGAGCTTCTGACCATTGGTGGGACATCAATTAAATGGACTTGGTGCGGCTGGACCCCAGATAAGCTACTGCGGTATACAGCACTTTCTGCTGCTGGAGGGGGGATCGTCTCCCAGTGGAGTCTGCAGTCACTGGTGATGATCAATGCACAGTAAGCCAACCAAGATTCCAGTGTCCACTATCAACCCGTGTTGACGGGGTATTTATCAAAATATGAGTGCTTGCTAACTGCTAATTACTAACAAATTTAAATGCACTAATTTGGATCCATAATAATTGTGACTTTACACTCTACCACGGATGTTCTTATACTCAATTATTAATTCATTGCAATTTTTGCTTTGGGCTTTACTAAAAAGGCTAACATACATCAATGCATGCAGTATTTAATTAACAGCTGTGGACAAAGTTTAATATCCATTTACATTGACTGTTTGCACGTTGTTCGATCTGGACTGTGGTTTCAATTAATGGATGACCAGTAAGATACATCTGAGAATCACTAAAGAGCTGTGATTAATTAATTGCTAATGTGCACTGACCAATTAACGAACGAGGTCTAAATATTCTGGTGCCTTATAGATAATAGAGAGGATTAATTGTTATTTCCAATGGTTAGGCTGTCTAGTAATAACTATTCTCTGAAGCAATTGTCATTTTAAGTATTTTATACACCGGCCGTGTGTTTAGTGTTGTTTGTTTATGTGTTTTGTCTAATTGTGATATTAAATTTATAAAATATATTCTGGTTGTATAGCGCTTCAATTATTTTTTGTTTGGTGGTACCTTTCTGAGAGGTCTATGGAAAGGGAGGTTGAGGTGGGAGAAATGGGGCCTGGACACCACAAATTGTGCCATCATTATTTATTTATTTATTAACAGTTTCTTATATAGCGCAGCTTATTCCGTTGCGCTTTACAATTAGAACAACAGTAATAGAACAAAACTGGGTAAAAACAGACAGACATAGAGGTAGGAAGGCCCTGCTCGCAAGCTTACAATCTCATAGCCCCCTGAAATTTTGCTGCAATTTTTGGCTTTGTCTGAAAGCAGAGCCACAATGATGCCATACATAGTGGAGCTACAAGGTCCCACCCAGGAGAGTGGTGTCCACTCTCTTAGAAGTCCAGGAGAACCACATGTAATATTTCCGACATGTCTGTATTTCTACTCAATGTGATCTGCAGTCTTGTTGCTCAGCATCTGTTGCTGAACCAGTGGTAGATCCATGGGTCGAGCACAACAAATAGTAGCCAGAGACTACATAGATGTTGCCTGACTGCTGTAGAGGTAGACCGAGGACCTTGCCTGGCCAACTGATGTAGAGCATCCTCTGCCTACATTATAGGTACAACCTAAACAGTGTGCGGACATGGTGGCCAACTTGTTGGTACTCCACCAATCAGATGAGACAGGGATATTCTAAATAACCTCCACCCCCTATCACTTTCTCTGAATCTGCCACTGTACCGAATAGCCGGGCTCCTGAGCAATTGGCCACTTGTAGGAAATTATCTGGTTGCCCAGGCAGCAAGGTACAGGAGGACTTTACCAGGGGCTGGCTGGCAAATGTTAGCCTGAGGTGGGGGAGCAAGCACAGGCCTATGAGTAATGGCCATTCCCAAGGAATTCTAATTGTGTTTATATATGTGAGAAGGAATCTCAGTATACTATGTGAATATAGATAAAAGTATCATAAAAAACACCATAAAAAAGCACACATGACCTTATTGCTAGGTGTCAGCCAGACCCTAAATACTGCAATACTGGTACAGTATTGCATAAAACGTATGGAGAATGGAGGGATAGGGATATCGGCGACCAGTGTTGCTACTAAAAGGTTATTAAACCATAAACGATTTGTAAAAAGCCAGAGATATATAAATAATAAAAAAGTTTTTAATACATATGAGAGTAATTAACATAGTTGACAAGATAAAAAAAGGTTCTATATAAAAAATATAAAAATGAAGCTTTTCTTTTTTAAAAGGATAGTAAATCAGACTTAGCTTAGAAATCAGTAGGGGGTCAGTGCAGGAAAACCAACGCGTTTCGTCTCATCAGACTTCATCAAGGGGTAGGGACAGAGTGAAGCTGCACGTCTATTTATACCCATAATACTTAACTCTCAAATTAAGTATTATGGGTATAAATAGATGTGCAGCTTCACTCTGTCCAGCACCACCGCACTGTGCATATCAGCTTAAAGTCTCCTGTTCCAAGATGCACCCCTCACTGTTCCTCTTCCAAATAACGCGTTTCGGTCCTTTAATGGCTTTTCTCAAAGATGGATGCGGAATATCCAAGGTCCCTACTTAATATACTGTCCAAAATAACTACATAATCACCAATCATCAGTTACACCTGGTGGCCAAACGATATTAAATTGGTTGGAGTTTAAAAATTCTTAAAAAAATTCCAGAGACTCACCCTTACCGTTCCAGATACAAAAAAATGTAATCTATAAACCGCCACCAGCACACAAGGCCCGCCCCCCGCTCTCTCTCCTGATCAATAGTGAGGCTCTCCCAGTAGGCCATGTAGAGTTTAGCGTAACTGGGGGCGAACCTGGTGCCCATGGCGGTTCCCCTTATTTGCAAGTAATATGATCCAGGTTCGCCCCCAGACAACAGTTTTTGTATCTGGAACGGTATCGAAGAACTAGTGCGGAGAAAATACCCGGAAGCCGTGTCAGCATAGAGGAAGCTTCTGATACTGATAATCTCTGGTGGAACGCACGTGCGTCACTTCCGGAAAGCAAATCCGGAACGCAGGTGCGTCTTTTCCGGAAACGAACCCGGAAGCACCAGGTGTAACTGATGAATGGTGATTATGTAGTTATTTTGGACAGTATATTAAGCAGGGACCTTGGATATTCCTCATCCATCTTTGAGAAAGGCCATTAAAGGACCGAAACGCGTTATTTGGAAGAGGAACAGTGAGGGGGGCATCTTGGAACAGGAATCAGTACTAATTAGAATCTATGAATATTGTGCGCCAGGGGTCCCATATTACCTCTTTTTGTTTGTATCTTTGAAGATTAGTGTTTATCTTCTCCATATTGGACCCAGGCAGCACCATTTTCAGCACTGCGCTCACCTGAAAGTACTCCATTTGTTTGTCCATAGTGTTTGTCCATAGTGAGCCATAGTGCAAAAAGTCAGCGAAGGCAAGACACAAGTACATGCAGCATGAGGACCTATATAACAATATAAGTAGCCTGTAGCTTTCACTTAATTATTGGGATTTCATTCCAGCATCTTAAGCAGACAAATGGTTTGCGTCTAACAGAAATCGAATAATTAAGGTGCCATAGATTTACAATAATAGGATTTTCACATCATTTTCTTAGTTGCATTTAAGAACACTATGAGTTTACATTGAAAAAGTTTTACTTGTGTTTTTTTTACTGTAAATACTCAAATTATAAACACTTTTTGTACAGTGGATCATTTTAAGGGGGAGGATTACTCCAGTGTGAATGACAAAACAGGACTTTCTATTCATGAAGCAGTAACAAGAGTGGAGACGTGAACCTGTGGAGAAGTTGCGCATGGCAACCAATCAGCCGATCCGTACAATTGTATAGTAGTATGCAAATTAAAAATGGTACTTCAATGCTGATTGGTTGCCATGGGCAACTTCTCCACTGGCTCACTTCTCCACAATTTTCACTGCTTCACGAATAGACCCCATAATTCCACCTTGTAAAATATTGTATCAAGGTGCCCTCCCCCTGGCTGGAGTCTTGGGGCTGCTATCTGCCGCTGTTTTTCCCAGGCCGTAGCTGGCTCCACAAATCTTCTTCGTGCATCTTTAAACGGCAGTGGAAGAAGGTGGGTGTGTTAAAACCAAACACAAGCCTCTATCTCTTTAGCTTTGGCCTGGACTTCTCAGGAAAATGTATGCTAAGGCACCACCTCAATCTAGCATCATGCTGTAAGGGGTGGAGCTACAATCAGGGCTGTCTTAACAGCAGTGTAGGCCCCTGGGCTCAGTAATGCACTGGGCCCCCTACCCATCCTCTAGCGGTAGAGGCGGGTGGCGCTATCAGCGGCAGCTTAAATGTCCTGTGGACAGTAGGGGTTGTTCTATCTTCTTATCAGCATGTAGGACCTGGAGCAGTAATTTCTGATAATTACTCCATTACTGCACAGATGGGGCAGAAGGGAGAACACTGAACTGTAGAAGGTGTCATTGGGCTGAATGAAGGGTCCCTGGTACATGACTTCCAGGGTGGTAGGGGGTGTTTAATATGTACCATTTTCTTGTGTTTAATACTATTTTCTGGTGGGAATACAGCTTGCTTGACTGCAGATATCTCAAGTTCCTGGAAATAGATTTCTTAGCTTTGAATGGGATAAAAACTATGGAGTCCCACCTTTCAGGAGGTACTAGGGACTTGGGGATCATAGTTCAGGATCCAGAGCAATCTACCAACGAAATTGTAAAACTGCATATTATACATGTGGAGCTGGAGCAGGGACCTGCTGTTTTAAGGCTGATATCTCTGGTTCACGGCATAATAGACACAAGCTGCCAGTGTCCACTGAAAGGGAAGAGTCCCAGTTTTTGGAGTATACCCTCAGAAAAACTCTATGGGGTATATGCAATTCACGGCGAATCGCGGCAATTTTTCGCCGTTTTTTAATTCGACTCAATTCGACAGGTGAATTCCGGCAGGTGGCTGCCGGAATTCACCATATTCAATGAAAAACGGATTCGCCAGACCCGCGGGCGAAAATCGGCCGATTTGGCGGATTTTGCCGCGATTTTAAAAAACGGGAAAAAACGGGAAAAACCCGGAAAAAAAAATGGCGTGGGGTCCCCCCTCCAAAGCATAACCAGCCTCGGGCTCTTCGAGCTGGTCCTGGTTCTAAAAATGCGGGGAAAAATTGGGCAGGGATCCCCCGTATTTTTAAAACCAGCACCGGGCTCTGCGCCTGGTGCTGGTGCCAAAAATACGGGGGACAAAAAGAGTAGGGGTCCCCCGTATTTTTAACACCAGCATCGGGCTCCACTAGCTGGACAGATAATGCCACAGCCGGGGGTCACTTTTATGCCGTGCCCTGCGGCCGTGGCATTAACTACCCAACTAGTCACCCCTGGCCGGGGTACCCTGGGGGAGTGGGGACCCCTACAATCAAGGGGTCCCCCCCCCCCAGCCACCCAAGGGCCAGGGGTGAAGCCCGAGGCTGCCCCCCCCCCATCCAATGGGCTGCGGATGGGGGGGCTGATAGCCTTTTGTGATAATGAAAAGAATATTGTTTTTTCCAGCAGTACTACAAGTCCCAGCAAGCCTCCCCCGCAAGCTGGTACTTGGAGAACCACAAGTACCAGCATGCGGGAGAAAAACGGGCCCGCTGGTACCTGTAGTACTACTGGAAAAAAAATACCCAAATAAAAACAGTACACAGACACCTTGATAGTAAAACTTTATTACACACTACCGACACACACATACTTACCTATGTTGACACGCCGACTGCCACGGTCTCCGACGATCCGAGGGTACCTGTGAAAAAATTATACTCACCTTCCAGCATCCAGAGGTACATCCACGTCCAGAGTATAATCCACGTACTTGTAAAAAAAAAAAAAACCGCAAATACCCGCTCCATACCGGACTGAAAGGGGTCCCATGCTGACACATCAGACCCCTTTCTCCCGAATGCCGGGACATCACGTGACTCCTGTCACTGAAGTCCCTTCAGCCAATCAGGAAGCGCTACTTCCGTGGCGCTCACCTGATTGGCTGTGCGCTGTCTGTGCTGTGACAGCGCATCGCAAAGCCGCTCCATTAGTTTCAATGGTGGGAACTTAGCGGCTAGCCGGGGGGTTACCCGCGGTCAGCCGCTGACCGGCGGGTGACCTCACCGCTAGCCGCTAAGTTCCCACCATTGAATATAATGGACGGGGCTGTGCGATGCGCTGTCACAGCACAGACAGCGCACAGCCAATCAGGTGAGTGCAACGAAGTTGCGCTTCCTGATTGGCTTTAGAGACCTTTGTGTGACAGCTGTCATTGACAGGTCTCATTCGTGGAAAGGGGTCTCATGTGTCAGCATGGGACCCCTTTCAGTCCGTGTGGTCGGTTGTCCGGTTTGTTTTTTTCTCCAAGTACGTGGATTTATCTCTGGACCCTGGTTGAGGTGAGTATATTGATCTTTTATTTTCAGGTACCCCTGGATTCTACATGGAGAAGAGGACCGATGTCGGCGTGTGAACATAGGTAAGTATGTGTGTGTCGACGTATGAAATAAAGTTTTACTATCAAGGTGTGTGTGTCCTGTTTTTATTTGGGTATTTTTTTCCCAGTAGTACTACAGGTACCAGCGGGCCCGTTTTTCTCCCGCATGCTGGTACTTGTGGTTCTCCAAGTACCAGCTTGCGGGGAGGCTTGCTGGGACTTGTAGTACTGCTGGAAAAAATAATATTCTTTTCATTATCACAAAAGGCTATCAGCCCCCCCATCCGCAGCCCATTGGATGGGGGGGGACAGCCTCGGGCTTCACCCCTGGCCCTTGGGTGGCTGGGGGGGGGGACCCTTGATTGAAGGGGTCCCCACTCCCCCAGGGTACCCCGGCCAGGGGTGACTAGTTGGATATTTAATGCCACGGCCGCAGGGCACGGCATAAAAGTGACCCCCGGCTGTGGCATTATCTGTCCAGCTAGTGGAGCCCGATGCTGGTGTGAAAAATACGGGGGACCCCTGCTCGTTTTGTCCCCCGTATTTTTGGCACCAGCACCAGGCGCAGAGCCCGGTGCTGGTTTTAAAAATACGGGGGATCCCCTGTCAATTTTCCCCCCGCATTTTTAGAACCAGGACCAGCTCGAAGAGCCCGAGGCTGGTTATGCTTTGGAGGGGGGACCCCACGCCATTTTTTTAAAGGATTTTACCGTTCCAGTAATAAAAAAATAAATAAAAATAAAAATATTTTAAAAAATATATAAATAATATTTGTGCCTCCAAAAAAAAAAAAGTACCTAATCCCTTCTAATATAAATAGATATGCTATTCCTAAAAAAAAACCACCAAAAAAAACATGTTTAAATTTTTTTTTATTGTTTTCACCCTCCAAAGTGTGGCGGATTGAAAATGACGAATTTGCTGTCTAAAAGCACTGCTGTCGAATTTCCAAACTTGAATTGAATATGCTTTTGTCGAATTGCAGCACTTGTATCATTGCAGAAAAGTCGAATTTGCAAAAATTCGAATTTCAAAAAGTCGAATTTTGAAAGTCCGTTTTTTGGTCGGAAAGCACTGAATTGCATAGGCGAATTTTTTTTTTGGGCGAAAATTACCCGAAATTCGACAATTTCGGGAATTCGACCGCAATTGCATATACCCCTATGTCAGACAGAACCCGAGATATCAGGCTGGGAAGAGTAGTTAACAGGCTTGGGTGGGGACCACTGATTTGAAGTCAGATATCATTATACACAGGTGCAGCAGTATATACATGTAGGCATTATACACAGGTGCAGCAGTATATACATGTGGGCAGTATACACAGGTGCAGCAGTATATACATGTGGGCAGTATACACAGGTACAGCAGTATAAGCTGCTGTCAATTTGGTGACTGTTGATCAGAGATGTGCGGAAGAGGTAGGCGGGGAGAGGGAGGCACTGCCTCACCTGTCATAGTCTTTGTACGCCAGAGTTTTGACTATAAAAATGAATAGAATAATATAAAGAAGATATTTCTAATATATTCTTTGTATTTTTCATAAACTTTATACAGTCAAAACTCTGGCGTATACTGGAGTATGACAGGAAAGGCTCAGCCTCACCTCACCGCACATCACTCTAGTCTGAGGTTACTCACCGAACTTCATGAGTCTCCCAGTCATTCTGAAAAAGTAGGCAGGTATACTCAGCGTTCCCTTACCTCCGCTCCCCTCCCCATAATGCAGCACTATGCAACTATACTTTAATAAAATGTATTAATAAGAATCACAAATAATGGGACACGCAAACACTGGTGACACTTGAATTATTTAATGTATTTTTAATGTGTTTAATTAACATAACGTTATTCACAGTTAACATAAGATTCTGCTATAGCTATCCATACAGTGCGTGCTACATCATTATCCAGTTTTATTTCTCAAATTCAATCTGCAGAAAAATCTGGGTTGCAAAAATCACCCAATGTACCAAGATACTTTGGTTGCAAATCAAGGACTGTGCTTTTTACAAGATTTGTCACTTGCTGTTTCCTTTTCTGTATCCTATCTATTGCAAAAAGCTCCATATTCCAGTTTGTGACATTCAGGCTTGTTTCCCTTTCAAGTGATTTCCCCTAAATGAAAATGCAGTGAATTTTGGTGACTTATGTATCAATGGAAGAGTGGACCTAACTTTTTGGGCAAAATAGTTGCCTCATCTATAAGAGGTCCAAAAAAGTGACTTTACAAACTTTTTTTTTGTTTGTTTGTTTTTTAATAGTTTGCAGAAGTTTTTGTTTTTCAATTGATTTCAGAAGCTTTAAATACAAAACGAACCTGGTCTTGCCATTGAAATGATTGCCACTTTAAGAAAACAGGCTAACTCACTGGAAATGCGCTCATACCTACATCTCGCAGGCAAATACGTAAGGCCCTAAACCTGTGACTCTAATTATCTGGTTAATAAGGATAGCAGTATTAAAGAACAAAAAAATTAAACTGCTCCTATAATGGATGGTGAAAACTAATATGGTGCGAATTTCACATCATGGGGTAAATTTACTAAGATGGGAGTTTTATTTAAGATGGGATGTTGCCCATAGCAACCAATCAGATTTTATTTCTAATTTATCTAGCACCTTCTAGAAGATAATATCTGGAATCTGATTGGTTGCTATAGGCAACATCTCATCTTAAATAGAACTCCCATCCTAGTAAATTTACCCCCATGACTCTTGAGATTCTTGTAATACTGTTAGGTACCTACTAACGCAGTCCAGAAATAACGTTTTGCATATAGTGTCTATCAAAGGTGTGTGTGTGTGTGTGTGTGGTGCGGGGATTGAAAACCCTTCTACATGCTGCTTACAGTACAAGTGCCTTAGTTATAGGCAAAACAGTTTTGATTCTGTGTGAGTTTATTATTTTGTTTCTCAAAACATTTCATGCAATTAGTATTGCTGCAGCGAAACAGAGGCATGTTGTCATTGAGCGTCTTAAAAGACTTCCAAATGGCACTTTCGTCTTTCTCAGAAGGATAGACAGTTCCAAAAACAAATGCTTTATCATTTACATCTTTAAATAAGTTAAAGTCCTTGATAATATTATAAGTCACGTCAAGATTGGTACAGGCCCTCGTGCATGGGGAGTAAAGAGTGTAGAATATCACACACCCTGCGCCGGTGCTCAGAAGAAATTCCACTGGGACAGGGCCGGAATCCTCAGAAGAAAGAAGACGCCTTTCTGCGTGCCTCCGAGTGGTCTTCCTCTTTTTCACATCAATAATAATATCCTTGTATGACGCTATCGCCAGGTTACTTCCTATATATATTTTAGAAGCTAGAACGTCTTGGACAATCTGGTTGGCTGTGTCAACATCTTGTTTCAGTGCAGCCTGTATGTCATTTTCATTGAGTTCACGGCATTGGTCTTCTGAAAACTTGACTACATATGCATATTGTTGATTGGTGCCTCTGTTTGGGTATATTATGTCTCTGTATTGAATAATAACAGTATAAATAAAGAGTTCAATACCTGTACGCAGTATCTTAGACATGACACCTGTATTATTAAGCTGAATTTCTAAAATGTACTGAAGTGAACCAAAATTCTCACCATCTGTGAATGGCAGGAGTACCCAACCTTTGAGGCTTTCAGCTCCAGTAACAACGGGTTGTTATGCATTTATTTCGACATTGTGGCAAGTCAGAGAGGGAGTGATGTATAGTAACCTCCTTTTCTTGATCCACCCACCCGACTTGGCATAATAAAGGGAATGGCATCTTTTATTTCCTCTCACCCACTTGAGTGAGATGCTTCACCACACTCCCAGCTGGATGGCAGTGATTACCTCCAGAGGGTATACCATGAATATGACCCTATTAACAAAGCTCCCTTGGACACTGTGATTTCTTTTAAAATCATCTTGATTACGATCTTTCCCATGGGCCTCATAAGTTGTCTGTACCGGCCTAATTGTGACCCTTGTTATCCAGTTGCGAACAAAAATAGTCCTTGGGTTCTAACCCAACAGGCTGGGACTTATGCGTCAAGAAAAAAGAGGAGCAGCTCTGAAGAAAAATCACTACACAATAGGCATTAAAAAAAAATCCTATGTAAGTCATCTAGGGCAGGATGTACTACGCTCCTCCTTGTGGATGTGATACATCCCATCACTTATCAGGACGGTAATAATGCTGGTACTGGATGTACCTAGAAATGCAATTAAATAACAAAGAACAGCTCTCCCAATAAGAGTTGTCCTTTGCGATAGCAGAACTTCTGGCATTATGACCCTGGAGTCTTTTTACAAATGTACAAAATTAAGTAAAATACAAGGTAGTGAGAATCTGCGTAAATTAAAGGTGCGGCTAAAAACTATTTTTCGCAGTGCATATCCCTCTGCACCACAGTGCACAATTTGAATAAAAGAGTTGAAAAACAGAATAAAAGCGGTCCAATAAAACCAAACTACACAAATACACACCCAATAGGTGGATAATAAACGATTACAATACTGTTTTTTAGATGTATCACATGTATTGTACCGTTCCGTAAACCATTAATTAAGATCCAAAGACGGACTTTTGGGACCTAAAACAAATTGTAACCCCTTCGTATAGATAAGGGCTCCAAAGCCCATAAAGGGGTACAAAGAAGAAAGTACAATAGTGGTTAGCATTACTGCCTCACAGCACTGAGGTCATGGGTTCGATTCCCACCATGGCTCTACCTGTGCGGAGTTTGTATATTCTCCCCGTACTTGCGTGGGTTTCCTCCGGGTACTCCGGTTTCCTCCCACAATCCAAAAATATACTGGTAGGTCAATTGGATCCCAACACAAATTAACCCTAGTATGAATGTGTGCTCGTGTACATGTGGTAGGGAATATAGATTGTAAGCTCCACTGGGGCAGGGAACGATGTGAATGGGCAAAATAGTCTCTGTAAAGCGCTGCGGAATATGTGTGCGCTATATAAATAACTGGTAATAAATAATAAATAATAAATTATCCTTTTAATAACACATGAATTTATTTATACACCGCACTTACAATAGACAAACGAGTTTAAAGCATGTAAACATCCCCAAAGGCATAAACAGTAACCAGCAGAGGAGTACTGGAAAAGGGCCGATGGTTTTAAGCACTCTGGAATGACGGCTCCGGAAACCGGGATCCAGCTCAGTGACTCGATACCAGATGATGATTGTAGCCTCAATGGGATGGTAAAATGGGGAGATATTACGCTTAATGCGTTTCAGACAAGTTTTGTCCTTCCTCAGAAGCGTATTGCAATTAGAGATGAGCGCCGGAAATTTTTCGGGTTTTGTGTTTTGGTTTTGGGTTCGGTTCCGCGGCTGTGTTTTGGGTTCGACCGCGTTTTGGCAAAACCTCACCGAATTTTTTTTGTCGGATTCGGGTGTGTTTTGGATTCGGGTGTTTTTTTCAAAAAACCCTAAAAAACAGCTTAAATCATAGAATTTGGGGGTCATTTTGATCCCAAAGTATTATTAACCTCAAAAACCATAATTTCCACTCATTTTCAGTCTATTCTGAATACCTCACACCTCACAATATTATTTTTAGTCCTAAAATTTGCACCGACGTCGCTGTGTGAGTAAGATAAGCGACCCTAGTGGCCGACACAAACACCGGGCCCATCTAGGAGTGGCACTGCAGTGTCACGCAGGATGTCCCTTCCAAAAAACCCTCCCCAAACAGCACATGACGCAAAGAAAAAAAGAGGCGCAATGAGGTAGCTGTGTGAGTAAGATAAGCGACCCTAGTGGCCGACACAAACACCGGCCCATCTAGGAGTGGCACTGCAGTGTCACGCAGGATGTCCCTTCCAAAAAACCCTCCCCAAACAGCACATGACGCAAAGAAAAAAAGAGGCGCAATGAGGTAGCTGACTGTGTGAGTAAGATAAGCGACCCTAGTGGCCGACACAAACACCGGGCCCATCTAGGAGTGGCACTGCAGTGTCACGCAGGATGTCCCTTCCAAAAAACCCTCCCCAAACAGCACATGACGCAAAGAAAAAAAGAGGCGCAATGATGTAGCTGACTGTGTGAGTAAGATAAGCGACCCTAGTGGCCGACACAAACACCGGGCCCATCTAGGAGTGGCACTGCAGTGTCACGCAGGATGTCCCTTCCAAAAAACCATCCCCAAACAGCACATGACGCAAAGAAAAAAAGAGGCGCAATGAGGTAGCTGACTGTGTGAGTAAGATAAGCGACCCTAGTGGCCGACACAAACACCGGGCCCATCTAGGAGTGGCACTGCAGTGTCACGCAGGATGGCCCTTCCAAAAAACCCTCCCCAAACAGCACATGACGCAAAGAAAAAGAAAAGAAAAAAGAGGTGCAAGATGGAATTGTCCTTGGGCCCTCCCACCCACCCTTATGTTGTATAAACAAAACAGGACATGCACACTTTAACCAACCCATCATTTCAGTGACAGGGTCTGCCACACGACTGTGACTGATATGACGGGTTGGTTTGGACCCCCCCCCAAAAAAGAAGCAATTAATCTCTCCTTGCACAAACTGGCTCTACAGAGGCAAGATGTCCACCTCATCATCATCCTCCGATATATCACCGTGTACATCCCCCTCCTCACAGATTATCAATTCGTCCCCACTGGAATCCACCATCTCAGCTCCCTGTGTACTTTGTGGAGGCAATTGCTGCTGGTCAATGTCTCCGCGGAGGAATTGATTATAATTCATTTTAATGAACATCATCTTCTCCACATTTTCTGGATGTAACCTCGTACGCCGATTGCTGACAAGGTGAGCGGCGGCACTAAACACTCTTTCGGAGTACACACTTGTGGGAGGGCAACTTAGGTAGAATAAAGCCAGTTTGTGCAAGGGCCTCCAAATTGCCTCTTTTTCCTGCCAGTATAAGTACGGACTGTGTGACGTGCCTACTTGGATGCGGTCACTCATATAATCCTCCACCATTCTTTCAATGTTGAGAGAATCATATGCAGTGACAGTAGACGACATGTCCGTAATCGTTGTCAGGTCCTTCAGTCCGGACCAGATGTCAGCATCAGCAGTCGCTCCAGACTGCCCTGCATCACCGCCAGCGGGTGGGCTCGGAATTCTGAGCCTTTTCCTCGCACCCCCAGTTGCGGGAGAATGTGAAGGAGGAGATGTTGACAGGTCGCGTTCCGCTTGACTTGACAATTTTCTCACCAGCAGGTCTTTCAACCCCAGCAGACTTGTGTCTGCCGGAAAGAGAGATCCAAGGTAGGCTTTAAATCTAGGATCGAGCATGGTGGCCAAAATGTAGTGCTCTGATTTCAACAGATTGACCACCAGTGAATCCTTGTTAAGCGAATTAAGGGCTCCATCCACAAGTCCCACATGCCTAGCGGAATCGCTCCGTGTTAGCTCCTCCTTCAATGTCTCCAGCTTCTTCTGCAAAAGCCTGATGAGGGGAATGACCTGACTCAGGCTGGCAGTGTCTGAACTGACTTCACGTGTGGCAAGTTCAAAGGGCATCAGAACCTTGCACAACGTTGAAATCATTCTCCACTGCGCTTGAGACAGGTGCATTCCACCTCCTATATCGTGCTCAATTGTATAGGCTTGAATGGCCTTTTGCTGCTCCTCCAACCTCTGAAGCATATAGAGGGTTGAATTCCACCTCGTTACCACTTCTTGCTTCAGATGATGGCAGGGCAGGTTCAGTAGTTTTTGGTGGTGCTCCAGTCTTCTGTACGTGGTGCCTGTACGCCGAAAGTGTCCCGCAATTCTTCTGGCCACCGACAGCATCTCTTGCACGCCCCTGTCGTTTTAAAAAAAATTCTGCACCACCAAATTCAAGGTATGTGCAAAACATGGGACGTGCTGGAATTTGCCCATATTTAATGCACACACAATATTGCTGGCGTTGTCCGATGCCACAAATCCACAGGAGAGTCCAATTGGGGTAAGCCATTCCGCGATGATCTTCCTCAGTTGCCGTAAGAGGTTTTCAGCTGTGTGCGTATTCTGGAAACCGGTGATACAAAGCGTAGCCTGCCTAGGAAAGAGTTGGCGTTTGCGAGATGCTGCTACTGGTGCCGCCGCTGCTGTTCTTGCGGCGGGAGTCCATACATCTACCCAGTGGGCTGTCACAGTCATATAGTCCTGACCCTGCCCTGCTCCACTTGTCCACATGTCCGTGGTTAAGTGGACATTGGGTACAACTGCATTTTTTAGGACACTGGTGAGTCTTTTTCTGACGTCCGTGTACATTCTCGGTATCGCCTGCCTAGAGAAGTGGAACCTAGATGGTATTTGGTAACGGGGGCACACTGCCTCAATAAATTGTCTAGTTCCCTGTGAACTAACGGCGGATACCGGACGCACGTCTAACACCAACATAGTTGTCAAGGCCTCAGTTATCCGCTTTGCAGCAGGATGACTGCTGTGATATTTCATCTTCCTCGCAAAGGACTGTTGAACAGTCAATTGCTTACTGGAAGTAGTACAAGTGGGCTTACGACTTCCCCTCTGGGATGACCATCGACTCCCAGCAGCAACAACAGCAGCGCCAGCAGCAGTAGGCGTTACACGCAAGGATGCATCGGAGGAATCCCAGGCAGGAGAGGAATCATCAGAATTGCCAGTGACATGGCCTGCAGGACTATTGGCATTCCTGGGGAAGGAGGAAATTGACACTGAGGGAGTTGGTGGGGTGGTTTGCGTGAGCTTGGTTACAAGAGGAAGGGATTTACTGGTCAGTGGACTGCTTCCGCTGTCGGCCAAAGTTTTTGAACTTGTCACTGACTTATTATGAATGCGCTGCAGGTGACGTATAAGGGAGGATGTTCCGAGGTGGTTAACGTCCTTACCCCTACTTATTACAGCTTGACAAAGGGAACACACGGCTTGACAAATGTTGTCCGCATTTCTGGTGAAATACCTCCACACCGAAGAGCTGATTTTTTTGGTATTTTCACCAGGCATGTCAACGGCCATATTCCTCCCACGGACAACAGGTGTCTCCCCGGGTGCCTGACTTAAACAAACCACCTCACCATCAGAATCCTCCTGGTCAATTTCCTCCCCAGCGCCAGCAACACCCATATCCTCCTCATCCTGGTGTACTTCAACACTGACATCTTCAATCTGACTATCAGGAACTGGACTGCGGGTGCTCCTTCCAGCACTTGCAGGGGGCGTGCAAATGGTGGAAGGCGCATGCTTTTCACGTCCAGTGTTGGGAAGGTCAGGCATCGCAACCGACACAATTGGACTCTCCTTGTGGATTTGGGATTTCGAAGAACGCACAGTTCTTTGCTGTGCTTTTTCCAGCTTGAGTCTTTTCATTTTTCTAGCGAGAGGCTGAGTGCTTCCATCCTCATGTGAAGCTGAACCACTAGCCATGAACATAGGCCAGGGCCTCAGCCGTTCCTTGCCACTCCGTGTGGTAAATGGCATATTGGCAAGTTTACGCTTCTCCTCCGACAATTTTATTTTAGGTTTTGGAGTCCTTTTTTTACTGATATTTGGTGTTTTGGATTTGACATGCTCTGTACTATGACATTGGGCATCGGCCTTGGCAGACGACGTTGCTGGCATTTCATCGTCTTGGCCATGACTAGTGGCAGCAGCTTCAGCACGAGGTGGAAGTGGATCTTGATCTTTCCCTAATTTTGGAACCTCAACATTTTTGTTCTCCATATTTTAATAGGCACAACTAAAAGGCACCTCAGGTAAACAATGGAGATGGATGGATACTAGTATACAATTATGGATGGACTGCCGAGTGCCGACACAGAGGTAGCTACAGCCGTGGACTACCGTACTGTACTGTGTCTGCTGCTAATATAGACTGGTTGATAAAGAGATGTAGTATGTATGTATAATGAAGAAAGAAAAAAAAACCACGGGTAGGTGGTATACAATTATGGACGGACTGCCGAGTGCCGACACAGAGGTAGCTACAGCCGTGGACTACCGTACTGTGTCTGCTGCTAATATAGACTGGTTGATAAAGAGATGTAGTATGTATGTATAAAGAAGAAAGAAAAAAAAACCACGGGTAGGTGGTATACAATTATGGACGGACTGCCGAGTGCCGACACAGAGGTAGCTACAGCCGTGGACTACCGTACTGTGTCTGCTGCTAATATAGACTGGTTGATAAAGAGATGTAGTATGTATGTATAAAGAAGAAAGAAAAAAAAACCACGGGTAGGTGGTATACAATTATGGACGGACTGCCGAGTGCCGACACAGAGGTAGCTACAGCCGTGGACTACCGTACTGTGTCTGCTGCTAATATAGACTGGTTGATAAAGAGATGTAGTATGTATGTATAAAGAAGAAAGAAAAAAAAAACACGGTTAGGTGGTATACAATTATGGACGGACTGCCGAGTGCCGACACAGAGGTAGCTACAGCCGTGGACTACTGTACTGTACTGTGTCTGCTGCTAATATAGACTGGATGATAATGAGATGTAGTATGTATAAAGAAGAAAGAAAAAAAAACCACGGGTAGGTGGTATACAATTATGGATGGACTGCCGAGTGCCGACACAGAGGTAGCTACAGCCGTGGACTACCGTACTGTACTGTGTCTGCTGCTAATATAGACTGGATGATAATGAGATGTAGTATGTATAAAGAAGAAAAAAAAAACCACGGGTAGGTGGTATACAATTATGGATGGACTGCCGAGTGCCGACACAGAGGTAGCTACAGCCGTGGACTACCGTACTGTACTGTGTCTGCTGCTAATATAGACTGGATGATAATGAGATGTAGTATGTATAAAGAAGAAAGAAAAAAAAACCACGGGTAGGTGGTATACAATTATGGATGGACTGCCGAGTGCCGACACAGAGGTAGCTACAGCCGTGGACTACCGTACTGTACTGTGTCTGCTGCTAATATAGACTGGATGATAATGAGATGTAGTATGTATAAAGAAGAAAAAAAAAACCACGGGTAGGTGGTATACAATTATGGATGGACTGCCGAGTGCCGACACAGAGGTAGCTACAGCCGTGGACTACCGTACTGTACTGTGTCTGCTGCTAATATAGACTGGATGATAATGAGATGTAGTATGTATAAAGAAGAAAAAAAAAACCACGGGTAGGTGGTATACAATTATGGATGGGCTGCCGAGTGCCGACACAGAGGTAGCTACAGCCGTGGACTACCGTACTGTACTGTGTCTGCTGCTAATATAGACTGGATGATAATGAGATGTAGTATGTATAAAGAAGAAGAAAAAAACCACGGGTAGGTGGTATACAATTATGGACGGACTGCCGAGTGCCGACACAGAGGTAGCTACAGCCGTGGACTACCGTACTGTACTGTGTCTGCTGCTAATATAGACTGGATGATAATGAGATGTAGTATGTATAAAGAAGAAAAAAAAAACCACGGGTAGGTGGTATACAATTATGGATGGGCTGCCGAGTGCCGACACAGAGGTAGCTACAGCCGTGGACTACCGTACTGTACTGTGTCTGCTGCTAATATAGACTGGATGATAATGAGATGTAGTATGTATAAAGAAGAAGAAAAAAACCACGGGTAGGTGGTATACAATTATGGACGGACTGCCGAGTGCCGACACAGAGGTAGCTACAGCCGTGGACTACCGTACTGTACTGTGTCTGCTGCTAATATAGACTGGATGATAATGAGATGTAGTATGTATAAAGAAGAAAGAAAAAAAACCACGGGTAGGTAGTATACAATTATGGATGGACTGCCGAGTGCCGACACAGAGGTAGCTACAGCCGTGGACTACTGTACTGTACTGTGTCTGCTGCTAATATAGACTGGATGATAATGAGATGTAGTATGTATAAAGAAGAAAAAAAAAACCACGGGTAGGTGGTATACAATTATGGATGGACTGCCGGGTGCCGACACAGAGGTAGCTACAGCCGTGGACTACCGTACTGTACTGTGTCTGCTGCTAATATAGACTGGATGATAATGAGATGTAGTATGTATAAAGAAGAAAGAAAAAAAAAACCACGGGTAGGTGGTATACAATTATGGATGGACTGCCGAGTGCCGACACAGAGGTAGCTACAGCCGTGAACTACCGTACTGTGTCTGCTGCGACTGGATGATAAATAATGATATAAAAAATATATATATATCACTACTGCAGCCGGACAGGTATATATTATATAATGACGGACCTGGTGGACACTGTCAGCAGAATGAGTTTTTTATAGAATAAAAAAACACCACACAAGTCACAGGACGAGTGTTTAACTTTTTCAGGCAATCACAATATAGTATACTATACTGGTGGTCAGTGTGGTCAGGTCACTGGTCAGTCACACTGGCAGTGGCACTCCTGCAGCAAAAGTGTGCACTGTTTAATTTTAATAATATGTACTCCTGGCTCCTGCTATAACCTATAACTGCTCCCCAGTCTCCCCCACAATTAAGCTGTGTGAGCACAGTCAGATATTATACATAGATGATGCAGCACACTGGGCTGAGCACAGATATGGTATGTGACTGAGTCACTGTGTATCGTTTTTTTCAGGCAGAGAACGGATTATATTAAATAAAACTGCACTGGTGGTCACTGGTCAGTGGTCAGTCACTAGTAAACTCTGCTCTCTCTAGTACTCCTAAGCTCCAGTAAATCAAGTGTCTCTGTCTCAATCTCACTCTCTCTCTTCTAATCTAAATGGAGAGGACGCCAGCCACGTCCTCTCCCTATCAATCTCAATGCACGTGTGAAAATGGCGGCGACGCGCGTCTCCTTATATAGAATCCGAGTCTCGCGATAGAATCCGAGCCTCGCGAGAATCCGACAGCGTCATGATGACGTTCGGGCGCGCTCGGGTTAACCGAGCAAGGCGGGAAGATCCGAGTCGCTCGGATCCGTGTAAAAAAAGCTGAAGTTCGGGCGGGTTCGGATTCCGAGGAACCGAACCCGCTCATCTCTAATTGCAATCCCCCTTAACTCCCTACTTATACCCTAATTAATGCATAATCCACCTTCTCTACATTTCCGCTAATCGGCATGATGTCACCCGCACACCCACAAAGAGAAGTCCCGTAGGCGGAAGTAATATGGCCGTGCGTTCCACCGACCAGGAAATCCTTGTTACAATTACAATAGATTATTTGCATCCTAGCCAGTGGAAATCACGATCTTCAGACTCTCAGCTCTTAGTAGAAATCCAGGATAAATAATATCACGTCCCATCTTAGAAAATACGTTTTAAAACCATATATATAATTAATTGAAACAACAGTACCTCAGAAAATAAAAACAAAATTAGTGACCATTATACAGGTAAAACATCTTCCAAGACGGAAGTATATACATAATTTCAGAACATAAGGACTAACAAAGCCATGAAGCGAGAGTGCGAATGCATACATATTGTAACAAATATTATACAAAATACTACTAAGAGCCGAGAGTCTGAAGATCGTCATTTTCTGGTCGGTGGAACGCACGGCCATATTACTTTCGCCTACGGAAGACTTCCCTTTGGGGATGTGTGTATGACGTCATGCCAATTAGTGGAAATGTAGAGAAGGTGGATTATGTATTAATTAGGGTATAAGTAGGGAGTTAAGGGGGATTGCAATACGCTTCTGAGGAAGAACAAAACTTGTCTGAAACGCGTTAAGCGTAATATCTCCCCGTTTTACCATCCCATTGAGGCTACAATCCTCATCTGGTATCGAGTCACTGAGCTGGATCCTGGTTTCCGGAGCCGTCATTCCAGAGTGCTTAAAACCATCGGACCTTTTCCAGTACTCCTCTGCTGGTTGCTGTTTATGCCTTTGGGGATGTTTACATGCTTTAAACTCGTCTGTCTATTGTAAGATGCGGTGTATAAATAAATTCATGTGTTATTAAAAGGATAATTGCACTATTGCACTTTCTTCTTTGTAGCCCTTTATGGGCTGTGGAGCCCTTATCTATACGAAGGGGTTACAATTTGTTTTAGGTCCCAAAAGTTTGTCTTTGGATCTTAATTGATGGTTTTCGGAACCTTTACAATATATGTGATACATCTAAAAAAAGGTATTGTAATCTTTATTATCCACCTATTGGGTGTGTATTTTGGTTTTATTGGACCGCTTTTATTCTGTTTTTCAACTCTTTTCTTCAAAATGTACAGAATGAAGCAGACACTGTATGGGACACAGGTAGGGATCCGATTAGATCCCTCTCAGAAGGAATGTAAAAAGGAGCCCATAGGCTTCTATTGTGCAACCAAAAGAATAAAACCAGGTGCAATAATATCAAAATAACCTGAGATTGAATTAATAAACAACAGCTCCACTTGGAATACTGTATACTGGGTTCAACCAATAAACAAAAGATGGCTTTACTCACAGGATACAAGCTCTGAAATTTATTGTATTCCAGAGATTGGTACATATGGGAAAACTGCAGTTTCAGAGTTTTGCCCACATTTTCAAGTTTAGTACATCCCACCCCATATCTGAGAAGTGCCTACAACTATGCACCGCTTGTACGTAAGTGCAACCATTTTTGGTGCAGTGCGAATAAACAGCCTGTAATGTGGCAGTTAGGAGCTGATTGGATGATACTGTACTTTATCGCTCTCCGCTTTATCGGTCTCCAAGCTTGTCCTTCTTTGTCTTTCTTCACTTTATCCCTCTCCAAGCTTTGATAAATCTCCTCATTTGGGTGGAATGTATCATTATTTGCAAAACAGTCTGTAATGTTCAGACTTTTAACGCTATTTATCGTTTCTCGGTATCAGATTTCTTTTCCACCATACTTATGTATAGGTGTTGAGATGGCTTAAATCAGAAATTTTCAACCTTTTACAACTCGCGGCACACTGAACAAGATTTAAATATTGCCAAGGCACACTCATATATAATGGTGATGCATGGTGCAGTTGCGTGTCATGTCGCAGCATCTAAATAGGTAATGCCTGAGCCACATCTGAGAAAGCCAGAAGAGCCCAACACAGTGTGTGTGTGCGTGTGTATATATATATATATGCAGTATATATATGCAGTATATATATATATATATATATATAATTATACACAGACACATATAAGGAGGGCTAGGAGGAGGGCACGGCATAGTATAGGGAACATGCAACAGACCCTTCCCCCCCAGCATGCGGAATGCTAGTACATACTGTATCACGTCAATAACCCAAATCCCACCATCCATACAGTATGCTGCTGCAGCGTCCAACACCCCCTCTATCCTGCCGCCCATCACCCCCCTTCCCACACACACTCAGGGGCTGGCTGGCAACTTTTAGCCTGGGGGCCAAGTCAAGAGCACTGGCCCATAAGTAATAACGCCATCTTAAATGGAGGTTTTTTTGTTTAAAAAATCTGTATTAATAAAACAAAATTAGTCTTGGTGTAAATTATCCCAAAGATACTTTATTATAAACTTGTCAGTGCGGCCGCGGCTTCAGCAGAGCTGTGTAGTGCAGGGGTGGCCAACCAGTCAGTGGCAAAGAGCCAGAAAAGATCTGTAGTCAAGGGGAAGAGACATATCATGCGCGCGCTAAACGCGCGCGAGCAAAAATGTCATAGCTGTCACAAAGCCACACCCCATTTTTATGCGCACACCTTTCGGTTTGACGTTTGTAGGAGTATGACCTTGTGTCATAACCCCATTTTTAGTCATGTTGTACAGTGCCACATACAATTAAAAACACCAAAAAATAGGTGCCTCCACAGTGCCAAATATATATATGCCCCCACAGTGCCAGATACATATATGTCCCCACACAGCCAGATACATATATGTCCTCTCAGTGCCAGATACATATATGCCTCCACAGTCCCAGATACATATATGTCCCCATAGTGCCAGATACGCCCCCACTGCCAGATACACATCTCCCCAGTGCCAGATATGCCCCCAGTGTAAGATACACATGTCCCCCCATTGCCAGTTATGCCCCCAGTGCCAAACATGCCCCCAGTGCCAGATACACATGTCCCCCCAGTGCCAGATATGCCCCCAGTGTCAAATATGCCCCCAGTGCCAGATATGTCCCCACTGCTAGCTACATGTCTCCCCAGTGCCAGATATGCCCCCACTGCTAGCTACATGTCTCCCCAGGGCCAGATATGCCCCCAGTGCCAGATACACGTCCCCCCAGTGCCAGATATGCCCCCAGTGCCAGATACACATGTCCCCCCAGTGCCAGATATGCCCCCACTGCTAGCTACACATCTCCCCAGTTCCAGATATGCCCCCAGTGCCAGATATGCCCCCACTGCTAGCTACACATCTCCCCAGTTCCAGATATGCCCCCAGTGCCAGATATGCCCCCACTGCTAGCTACACATCTCCCCAGTGCCAGATATGCCCCCACTGCTAGCTACATGTCTCCCCAGGGCCAGATATGCCCCCAGTGCCAGATACACATCCCCCCAGTGCCAGATATGCCCCCAGTGCCAGATACACATCCCCCCAGTGCCAGATATGCCCCCAGTGCCAGATACACATGTCCCCCCATTGCCAGATATGCCCCCACTGCTAGCTACACATCTCCCCAGGGCCAGATATGCCCCCAGTGCCAAATATGCCCCCAGTGCCAGATATGCCCCCAGTGCTAGCTACACGTCTCCCCAGGGCCAGATATGCCCCCAGTGCCAGATACACGTCCCCCCAGTGCCAGATATGCCCCCAGTGCCTGAAACACATGTCCCCCCAGTGCCAGATATGCCCCCAGTGCCTGAAACACATGTCCCCCCAGTGTCAGATATTCCCCCAGTGTAAGATACACATGTTCCCACACTGCGCCCCCCAAGTGCTGCACACCGCCGTGCTGCTGCTCTGCTCAGTCAGAGGTGGCCAGCCCACCTCTGAACACACTCACTATAAACCCCCATCAACAGAGCACGGCAGCCGGTACCTATTCACCCGCACCAGTCAGCATGAAAGCCAGAGCGCCCTCCTCCCCGCCTCTACAGAGCAGTGGAAGCAGTGGGTGGCACAACACCCCTCCCTTCCGACCCCATCTAGCAGCATTTACTGAGAGCAGCCGTCTGAGTCGATACTCAGCGGTAAATATGCGCTCCCGGGGGTCCCACCATTACAATGAAGATTGGCACATGGTAGTTATGCCAATGTTTGGGGGCCCCTAATGTGCGGGGGCCCCCAGGACGATTGCCCCTGTTACCCCTCCCATAATCTGGCCCTGTGGATAGTTGTTGCAGTTCTTATGGAATTCCAATTCCAATTATGAGGATTGCCTATTTCTGGAAGAATTGCTGCTGCATTTTAGCTGTGATTTGAATACCCCATCAGTATTGAAAGGATTTATTGCCAATTGACCTTTTATGGGGACTATTTATTCCTAAAAGCTTAACACCAGTTTTCTTATATGAATTGTAATTCCATCAGAACTGCAACAACTATCCGGTAAAAATTCTTGTTGCTGAATACTAGGGTGGCCACTTCCGGTCCATTTTTTCAATCCCGGGGACCGGGATTGGCTGCAGTGGCTGCATTTCAAAGTGTCTCCCGTCCCACAACCCTGCCCAGGCCAGATAAATTACAACAAACTAACCGGGCAGATGGGAGGGACACTTCCCTCGCGTTCTGGTGGCTGGGTGGGCAGTGCAGTGGTGAGGTTCTGCGGCGGACGCTCAATACCGCCCCACATATCCAAAAATAGGTTGCTGGCCAATCCCAAAATCCCCGGGATTGAAAGCTCCAATCCAGAGATTGAATCCCGGACAATTTTAGGCCGGGATCCCGCCGAACCCGATCCAGGATTTGCCACCCTACTGAATCTGCAATTTCTTATTAAGGGAGAGTCCTAGCCAGATAGAAACTGAACTTAGTGAAATTCTGAGTGGCCATTTTACATTAATACCACATATATGAATTTATTATTATGTATTTTTAATAAATGTGTTAATATCAACAAGCCATTATATATACTTATATTTGTACAGCCAGTGCTGATTTCCATTGTATTTGATACATATGTTCCTAAAGCTGCGTTCAAAACACAGATATACAATTGTCGCAGTTAAAACACACAAAATTCAATAACTGGAAACACATATTCAATTGCAAATGTTTTAGGAAGAGAAGGCTTATGACCATTAATAACAGGACCATAAGCAGGGGTGTGAGAGCTGTGCCACCGGCCAGGGTTGTGCCTTACAGCATGCCATTCAGCCGTTAAGCTGCCCAAAGCTTCCTTAGGAGGTACTGGGTACTCCTCGTCTTCCGTGTCCCTGCCCTCTAACTTTCCATCGTGATGTCACATGTCTGGGGGTGGGGCCTGCACAGTGTAGAAATATTGCCCTGCTACAGTACAGCTAAGTAGTAAAAGGAAAATGGGTGCTTACTTGGTTATAGTGTTTTTGATGTGATCAGTCACCCTTTTTATCTGCTCCGGTTGAAGGCAGTTCCCTGTCAGCACTAAAGTCCACAGAAAAAGCAACACAGATAAGGCAGACATCTTCTGCACCTGCAATTACATCGGAAATAATGCACACTTTGCTGAAAGCCATTTCAAATCTCACAGATACAAGCAGTCTCATGTATGTCTACAGTAATATGGCTATATGCTTAATAACCTCTCAGATGATTGGTCAATTAATGAACAAAAATGAACAAACGAGTATAGCAGAGCCTAGTAACATATAGTAGTATGTATGTAGCAAAACTAGGTATGAAAGTCTTAATTTTATTGCAGAACTCTGAGTGATGGAAGTTTCAGTAGGGTATGGTGTGCCACGCAGTTCCACCCAAGTGGTTGTGGAGGCAATCCGCAGCAATGCATCTCTGTTCTTTTTTCCTCATACCTTATAGACGTGTGCAGGAGAATGAGTCCATATGAGTGCAGCAGCATTTCACGTGTGGCTAAACTTAACAGAGGATTGAATTCCCACATGAGTTGCAATGCAAAGTCTACAGACCTGCTTTCTTACCATTGATTTCAATTAAAAATGTGCACGGACCTTTGTGTTTTGTTGTTGTTTTTTGTTTTTGGTAAAACCACCCTCACGTGCTTTGGTTTGGAGTCAGATTTGGTTTGGAGTTTCTTGAACATTTCTAAAAACAGCTATAATCATGTAATTTGGACCTATTTTGGTTCATACAGTATTATTAACATCAATAACATTAATTTCCAGTCAATTTTGACCACCTCACAGCTCACAATATTGTTCAGTAATATTGGCCAAAAATACTTAGCGGAATTACTTTGTTAAATCCCTTCCTTCAGCTTCTCTAGCTGCCTTTCCAGTAGATTTATTAAGGGAATCATCTGACTCAGGCTGGTAGTGTATGAACTAATTTCATTGGTTATAATTTCAAATGGTTTCAGTAGCTTGAATAAAACCAGGAGTATTCTCCACTGTGCTGGACTAAAGTAACATGTCCCCCTTTTCCATATCTCATGCTTTTATATGTATGTTTGGATGGCTCATTGCTATTCCTCCAGTCACTCGAGCATATAGAGGGCATAATTCCACCTTGTTACTACCTCTTGCTTCAGTTGGTGGCATGGTAAATGGAACTTTTCTTTCAGCCACTGCAATTTTCTGCATGCGATTGCTGAATGCCGCAGAATGTCCAGAAATTTTCCGGGCCACAGTTATCATGTCCTGCATGCACCAATCATTTATTTGTGAACCACTAAGTTTATTGTGTATGCAAAGCACGGTACAATGTTGAAATTCACCCACTTGTAATTCTCATACAATGATACTTGCATTTTCAGAAATTACAAATCCTGAGGAGAGTCTTAGCATGGTAAACCATTTTGCTATCACATCCCTAAGTTTTTTTTTTAACATATTGCCAGGGGTATATCTCTTATACCCCTTTTACACTCGCACTCCCGGGTCACTCCCGGGTTGCTTCCCGGGATGCGTCCCAGGATGCCTTCCCGGGACTGACCCCTTTCACACTGCACTAAGACCTGGGATCGACCCGGGACAGCCCCATTTACACTGATCCCGGGATATCCCTGCAAATGCACATGTATGTCATTAGAAATGGCCTTTTCTGGCTCACATTGATGAGGTCACACTAGTCAACAAAGGGAGGGGTGGTCAGAGCCGGATTAATAATGGGGCGGGTGGATCTGCAGCTCCAGGCCCCTCCTCAAAATAGGCCCACAGCAGCATGAAGTCCTGGGACAACGAAAGAAACACTTTTTCCTACCGTCATCTCCAGCGTCCAGCACCGTGGACTTCTGCCGTCCAATTCACACACAAGACTGACTCCTGGGACTCTGGGCACCGCACAGGCAGCACAGTGGCGGCGGCACACTATAGCCCTGGAGCAGACAGCACCTATCCCTGCCTGCAGAGTGCACCTGTGTTCTCGGCTGGGGCAGCGGCGCACCAGTATTCCCGGATGCGGCTTACACTAACGGCAGCATCACGGAGCTGCAGCCATGGCTCTGACTGTAAAGTATGCCGGCTGGCAGCCAGGGAAGAGCTATGGGAGTCGAGTCAGTGGCTGCTGTGACCGGTCAGCAGGTAACTCAGACTCAGTGGACAGAAACCAGTGACGGCTGGAGGGTGAGACTGGTGAAGGAGCAAGTGCGGGTAACTACTAGAGAGGAGGCTACCGTTGCTGCACATTATAGGGAGGGGGCAAACTAATATATATACTGGTTAGGAGGGTAGGGGCATACTAATATATATACTGTCTGGGAGGGGCACACTAATATATATACTGACGTGCAGGGGCACACTAATATATATATACTGGTAGGAGGATAGGGGCACACTAATATATATACTGACTGGGGGGGGCACACTAATATATATACTGACTGGGAGGGGGACGCTATGTATACACTGACTGGGAGGGGGCACTAATATATATACTGACTGGGAGGGGGTACACTAATATACATACTGACTGGGAGGGAGACGCTATGTATACACTGACTGGGAGGGGGCACACTAATATATATACTGACAGTAAGACGCATACTAATATATATACTGGTTAGGAGGGTAGGGGCATACTAATATATATATACTGACTGGGAGGGGGCACACTATATATACACTGACTGGGAGTGGGCACACAAATATATATACTGACGGGGAGCGGGGACACTAATATATATATACTGACAGGGAGGGGGCACACTAATATATATACTGATGGGGAGGGGGCACATTAGTATATACACACTGACGGGGAGGGGGCACAATATATATACACTGATGGGGCAGGGGCACACTAATATATTTATACTGGCTAGGAGGAGAGGGGGAAGACTATTATATATATATTGGAAGTTGGATAAGGTGTTTTTAAGCGACCAATGGTGTCACATGAAATTTGGGAGACTAGGCAAAAAAGATTTTTTTGTAAAAAAAAATTTTTTGACAATTTATTACTACATACACCAGAAAAAGACAGTAAAATTTGTTTAAAAAACCACAGCTAAAATTGATCCAAATATTTAGAGCAGGCTAAAAACACAGAGAATTCATCTCTAAAAAAGTGTTATATATAATATGAGGAATAATGTCTGCATAAAATAATGGTAGAACAAGATAAATGAATTGATGAAGTCCAGATAGGACGAAACGCGTTGGGTGTTAAAAGACTTGACCCCCCATCCTCTCAAGATAAGCAAATTTATGGTTCTTTTTTATCTTTTTTTATCGTTTTTTTTATCTTGTTCTACCATTATTTTATGCAGACATTATTCCTCATATTATATATAACACTTTTTTAGAGATGAATTCTCTGTGTTTTTAGCCTGCTCTAAATATTTGGATCAATTTTAGCTGTGGTTTTTTAAACAAATTTTACTGTCTTTTTCTGGTGTATGTAGTAATAAATTGTCAAAAATTTTTTTTTTACAAAAAAATCTTTGTTGTCTAGTCTCCCAAATTTCATGTGACACCATTGGTCGCTTAAAAACACCTTATCCAACTTCCAATTTACACTACCCATGAAGCACTTTACCAATGCTTAATTCTTAAGGTATAGCAGACGCCCTATTATACCAAAGGGAGTGTCCTCCAAGGGAGACTAAATAGGTGTATACATATATTTATTTATTGATTAGTTTTCACCTATTATTGTTTTTTGGTCTGACTACTAGTGGTGATCGGTAATCGTATACTGGCGCGGTTTGTTCTCTCTCTTGACATATTATATATATATATATATATATATATATATATATACTGGCTGGGAGGAGAGGGGGCAGACTAATATATGGCTAGAAGGAGCGGGGAGAGGGGGCACACTAATGTATATACTGACAAGGAGGGGCGGGGACAAGTAATGTATATACAGAGTAGGGAGGGGGGCACACTGCAAAATACTGACTGGTGGGGGGGACACATTGTAATACATATACAGACTAGGGAGGGGGACAGTGGCGGATCCAGGGGGGGGGGGGGGGGCACCCAGGCACGTGCCCCCCCTGTCATTTTTTTTTTTTTTTTTTTTACCGACGAGAAGCTTTTTAAGCTCCTTACACTGTCCGAGTGACAGTGTGAACCTGGCTGCTGCTGCTGCCGCTGGTGGCTGCCTGTAGGGGGAGCTGCAGCGGAAGCGCAGCTCCTCTCAGGCAGTTCAAGGGGCCATGAGACAGAGCTACGTGAGGCAGTGGCTGCTGTCTTCGGCTCCCACAGTAATGTAAGGTGAGGAGGGGGTTCAGTTTACTATTAATGAGTGTGTGTATTGCTGTGTAAATGTATAGAATGTGTGTGTAACTATGTATATATGCTGTATGCATGTGTACTGTGTGTGCATATATGCTCTGTGTGTGTGTGTGTGTGTGTGTGTATGTATGTACAGTATGCTGTGTGCATGTATAGTGTGTGTGCATGCTGTGTGCATATATACTGTGTATATGTATGTACAGTGTGTGTATGTATAATATGCTGTGTGCATGTATACTATGTATGTGCATGCATACTATGTATGTATGTTTGCATGTATACCGTGTTAGTATGTATGTATGTATGTATGTATGTATGTATGTATACTGTGTGCATGTATACTGTGTGTGTGTGTGTATGATGTGTGCATGTAAACTGTGTACGCATGTATGCTGTGTACAGTATGTGTGTGTATGTCGATGTACAGATGTTCTGTGTGCGTATATATATATATATATATATATATATATATACATACACACACACACACCTTGTGCACGTACGGACCCCCCCCCCCCCATGAAAATCCTGCGTTTGCCACTGATACCATACAGTAACAGGGTGCGTAGTCAGCTGTGTTAGCGTGCATTGCCTCCGTGTCCCTTACAGCAGCGCCAGTCACGGCTCCCGGCAACGTCGCACATCTGCTGTAATTAGGATGCGACACTGCCACAGCCTGACAGGGGATCTGGGAGAAGAAAGCAGGCTTTTTTGCTGTGAGGTGGGTAGACGTAAGGGGACAGGTAGATGCTGGAAACAGGACGGGGGACAGAGGGCATAGGCGTAGGAACGGGGGGGGGGGGGGCAGCTTGACCCCCCCCACACACAAACATGATGCGTCGCCCCTTTCTGTACTAGCCGTCTGTCTCTCAATTGGTGATGTATTACTGGAGGAGGCATGGCTGTGGGCCACGCCTTCTCCCAGTAATGTATCACCATTGAGGAGACAGCTGGGTATTACAGAAGAGGGGACACCGCCCACGGGGATGCAGAGGTAAGCGCCCCCCCGCACTGAAGGAGAGCGACCAGCACCACAGCGGAAGCGGAGGGGAGGGAGGGGAGGGAGGGGGGGGGGGGGGTGTTTGAAGGAGAGGAGATCGGCACCACAGCAGGGGCGCCAGAATGAAATTCAAACTTGCCCCCCCAGTGTGAAATCATTCTGACGCCCCTGACAGAGGGCACTATATTAAAAACACACTGGACCACTCCAACAAAAATGGGGACTATAAAAAAAATAATTACAGAAAGGGACGCTGTAACTAAAAACACACTTGCCCTGTCCCCTACCAGGCCTGTCCCCGCACACTTGCCCTGTCCCCGCACACTCACCCTGTCCCGTACCAGGCCTGTCCCCGCACACTTGCCCTATCCCCGCACACTCACCCTGTCCCCGCACATCGCCTTGTCCCCTACCAGGCCTGTCCCTGCTCACTTACCGTCCCCGCACTCTCATCCTGTCACCCACTGCCCTAGTACTCCATGCCCCCAGCGTGATGAAAACGAGGGCGTGACGCATGGGTATGGCATTCTCTGTGAGGCCAAACCCCTTGTTACAATGCCACACTCTTCACAGGAGCATGTGCCGAACCCCCCCCCTTCCTTCCCCTATTGTGGTGCCCCCCCTGTCATTTTGTTCTGGATCCGCCCCTGGAGGGGGAGCACACATACATATACAGAATAGGGAGGGGAGGCAAACTGAGGAATATACAGACTAGGGAAATATCCCTTATACTAATATTATTAGTGCTAATATATATTTATGTGCCTATGTATAGGTGTGTTGTTGAGTTTGTATACATAAATGTAAAATATTTACTGTATATGTTTGGCCCATTTTTTTTTATTTCTTTTTGTGAACACCTTTTGTAGTACGGTCTGCCATGGTGTTGGAATATAGGAGAGCTGCCTCAGAATGAGAAGCTTCTGAATAATACAGATAGCACATGGAGGAATGTATAACAGCTTCATTGGGACCAGTTCAATTTAGCGCAGATTGAATAGCGCCGAAAAGGAGCTCCCGGTGCTATTAAATTCAGGACATTGTTATGTCGAAGAAGGTCGGTTCTTGTGGACTGTTTAATCGAGAGAACCGGCATTCTCCAACCTAAGTGCCCGGCGCGATTCTGTTTTCGCCATGCTAAGGACAGAAAACAGCATCGCAACAGTACTTTTGTCAGATTTCTGCTCGCACAAGAAGAAATCCTCTTGGCGGGCATCACATCGCGCTGAATTGAATAACTCCAGAAGCTCTATCCCCGGCGCTGTTCAATAGGCACTGAATTGAATTGACCCCATTGAGAGATAGGAAAGCTTAATTTAAGAAATAAAGGCCCAGATTTATCAAGCCTTGGAGAGTGATAAATTGCACGGTGATAAAGTACCAACCAACCAGCTCCTAAAGGCCATGTTACAGGCTGTGTTTGAAAAATTATAGGAGCTGATTGGTTGGTACTTTATCCCTGTGCAGTTTATCACTCTCCAAGGCTTGATAAATCTGGGCCAAAATGTTTTACTATTCTCTTTTGGTGTTTTTTTACTTGGATCAGGGCATCCTGGTGAGTGAGGAGTATGCTATTGGGTCAGTTGCAGTATGTGGTCAGGGAATAGAGGTGTAGATTATTTCAAAGTTTTAGAGCAATGGATCTCAACCTCAAACCTCAAGTTTTCCAAACGGGTCATGTTTTGAGAATTTCTGTCTGTGCAACAGGTGGGATAATTACTGATCTAGAAAAATAGATTGAAAAATATTCACAATCATGCCATGTTGGTGGTATTGAGAACTGCAATTGAGAACCCCCGGTTTGAGGAAGGGTTAGTTCATTGGAGGAGGTGTGGGGTTGGGGGTTAATAGTGAGAGGTAGTTTTGAAGAATGTTATCTGTAAATTGTAGTGGGAAGGGAGTGCTGTATATAGCACTGATAGGCGAGATGTATAGCAGTTAGTGGGTGGGTGGTGTATTTGGTGAGGGGTATGTGCGATGGGTGAGGTAGTGTTGTACAGTGGCATCAAATACACCTGAGCATGGCATGACAGTGTCTGTGTCTCTGGTGCTCTTTTTGGTCCAGGGCTATAAAATGTATTGTTACGGCTCGCATACTACTAATCATCATGGGCCAATGTCAGTGGCGGTGTCCATTGTCTGCACTCTTGCGTTGCACACTAAGCTGCCGCTCACAGAATTACACTGGTCAGTCAAGGACAGGCAACCATTCTGCGGTGCAGCTTAGACCAGTCTTGCAGAGGATGCTGGGAGGGAGGGACAGGAAATGGGGGCATTTCTTCCTGTACTGTGAGCTGCTCAAGACAAGCAAAGTCACAAAGCAGGTGACTGGTGGAAAGTGCAACTTAAGGTGCATACACACCGGGCATTTTTGCCCAGTGTGTATGCACAGCGATGATCGTGAACATCGCTGGCAGGAAAATAGCTCAGTGAATACACATTGAGCTATTTTCCCTATGCCAGCGATGTTCACGGGGGAGTGAAGCACTTTCCACAGTAGGAGTCTGTGGAAAGTGCTTCACTCAGCTGTACAAACAGCCCTGACGGACGGCGGCGGCTAGCAATGGTGCACATCAGCGCTCACCGCTCATTGCCCGGCCATACACACAGGACGAGTTTGAGCTCAAAGTAGCTCAAAATGCCAAAAGTTACCTACTTTGAACTCAAAATCGCCCAGTGTGTATGGGCATTAACACAGCACACATCTGATCTACTGCCTCCTCCACCATATGATATCATGGTCAATGCCCTCCTCAATGTCAGTGCATCCTCTTCATCTGGGAGAGGATTAACACATTGGGGGCAGCAAGAAGTGGGCTGGTGCATGAATTGACACGAGGAGAGCACTTGAATGAATATATATATGGGAGTGTGATCACACATTAATATATAGATGGGGGGTGCAACCATAGCTTGTGTTTTTTTTAAATTCTTTTTTTATTTAGTGGTCAATAAAATGACAGGTAGTGCTTGCTTCATATAAAGTGAAGAGGAGAGGAAGATTGAGTTAGTTGAAGGTAGGTGTTAGCTATGCCCTCCATGGTGCCAGCCATGCCTCACGGCACAGGCTACACCCACAACCCATGTGTAGGTCACACCCCCACAGCACTGGTAATGCCCTCACATCACTAGTTACACACATACAGCGCTGATCACATCTGCGATGCCACACAATAGGCCCTTCACAAACATCAGCTCCAGGCCCATGTGAACCTTAATCTGGCACTGGGGATGGTGCCTGCTCACACCATTGCTGCACCATCATGCACCTTAAGGAACTGCTTTTTAAGAGTTTTCATTTTGTTTAACACTTGCTGCTGTGTGCAGATGATTCCCCTGGCTTCCAGCATCTTGGAGATGTTTTTATAAATGACTGCATCTTTGACTGTGCCTGTGATCTGCCTCATAATTTCCTCCTCTCCCCTAATGCTCAGCAACTCTCTCACCTCCTGGTCTGTCCAGGTCGCCATGCTGCCTTCCTCACACGCATCAAGGACGCTCCCCAGGGCTCTGAAAGATGACATCATCTTTTCTGAGCCCATGAAAGCTCCAATCGGAGGCCTTTTAACAGTCCCGGGTAGTGAATCCCGGGACGGGCCCTTTCACACTACCCAGCTTCCCGGGACGGTCCCGGGTTCAACCCTGCTTTTGACCTGGGATGAAATCCCGGGATGCTCGTCCCGGGAAATTGTCCCTGTACCCATTTACACTGAGAAGAATCCCGGGATTATGCGCGTTCACGTGCAATATCCCAGGATTTTTCTGCGAGTGTAAAAGGGGTATTAGTGAAGCCAGTGATACAGAGAGTAGCCTGCCTGTGAATGAGCTGGTGTTGTGTGTTAGGTACTACAGCTGCTGAAGGCGATACACTAACCCAGTGGGCTCTCACAGTCATGTAAGCTTTAGCTTGAAAAGTACCACTTGTCCATATATGTGTAGTTAAGTGGATAGTTGGTACAACAGCATTTTGTAAGCAAAGAATAACTTTTTGTTTAACTACAGGGGAGGAATCGCTGTTCTGGTAAAATGGAATGAAGCTGGAATTTGGTAGTGGGGACACATGACCTCAACTAATTGTCTAAAACCAGATGCATTGATGGTGGATATTGGACACAGAATGCTGTCGGGATTTGGGTAAAAATTATTCCACATGAAAGTGGTGGATTTTTTGGTCCTTCTTCTTGACATAGCTGGCAAAAACTGCTGCCACTGGTGGCCGACTTACTTTGACACAAACAACATCCCTCCCCTGAATTTGATCAACGTCTTCTTGTTCAACACATTCATTAGCTATATATATATATATATATAAATATATTGTGGCAGAGACAGCATTTTTCCATGTGAAAGTAATGTGGAGGATTCAGACCAGATTTTGGAAGCAGTAGCAGAATCCCAGTGTGAACAGCAGCACCTGGTATTTCCTGATATAAGGGTTTCCAGGGCAGAGTCACCTTGCTCTTGATGGTGGAATAGCTACCCAAGTGATAGGCTGGGTTGTGTGGGTTAGACTAGGGACCACTGGAGCCTATCAAGAGTCTGCTATGCTGAGAGTGCCTGTATGCTACTGGCTGTAATACCAACTGCATATGGATTTAACTTGCTATGTGGTGACCTGCTGTTCAAAATAAACACCGAAAGTGTTCATCTGAGTCCTCAGTAACAAGGTAACAATGTGCGCATCTTAAATCATCCCTTCCCCAGACCTCAAGGACGCCGGGTGGCCATGGGTTCCGGCGGCCGCGCTGAAAGGGCTTCTGGAGTCAAGCTCCTTCCTGACCTCTCTATGTCACACCTGCCATTGCCGCAGCAAACCCGATGTTCGCATTTGGTTGGTTATTAGATGCGGACATCGGTTTGCCGCAGCAACGGGAGGCGCAGACACATTGCATGTGTACAAAGTGGATCGCCGCTCAGAGATGGGTTTGTGCGAATAATCTTTTCGCACGGGCGTTCGCTAGGAGATTGACAGGAAGAAGGCGTTTATGGCTGGCAACTGACCGTTTTCTGGGAGTGGTTGGAAAAATGCAGGCGTGTCCATGCGTTAGCAAGGAGGGTTCCTGACGTCAATTCCAGACCCAGACAGACTGAAGTGATCGCAGCGGCTGAGTAAGTCCTGGGCTGCGCAGAGACTGGACAGTCGCCCCCTGTAGGCGGCGACTATCTGTTCGCAGCAGTGCAAAAATCGTCTGCTAGCGATCAGGTCTGAATTAGGCCCAAATTGAGGGAGCCATATATTCACAAGTAGTATAAAGTCAGTTGTACAGAATACACATAAGTTGGATGGAAAAGGGATCATGAGTAAGGGGTAGGGGGGGAGGGGTAGAGGTACAAAGGTGAACAGGACTACAGAAAGAGTCAGGAAGAACACTGGGCTGCAATAAAACAAATAATAAAGAAAATAATACCAAATAAGGCATATGATCCCATTGCACATGGATCAAACAGAGGAGGTGGGTGCAGGAAGCAGAGGTGGAGGAGCCTCTTCAGAAGAGAGCCAATGGGCACTTACCTGGGTAAACATGTGACCTCTATCATAAAGATAATAAGTAATATTTTCCACCTCCGCTATATGACAGATTTGAGATTTCAGGGCACAGAGAGAAGGTGGAAAGGGGTTCTTCCAGTTACAGGCAATCAGGTTCTTAGCAGCAATGAGAACGTGGGACAGCAGTTTAACAGAAGATTTACAGAGACTAGGAGGAGGGTAGCTTAGAAGAAAGAGCCACTGGTCATTTGGTACTGGGGTTTCGAGTAGGTTAGACAGGATGGTATGAACAGAGGTCCACAAAGATTCAAGTACAGGATAGGTCCACCACACATGAGCAAATGTACTTTGGGGCCACTGTATCTCCAGCAGAGGGGCGAGACGGAAGGAAACAATTTGGAGCCCCACACTGGGGTGGTGTAGTACCAGCGGTAATACAGCTTATAAGAGGTTTCTTTAAGGAGATTGATGCTGTATAGAAGACTTAGTAAATGCCAGTCTCATGTCATCCTAAGTTTCTTCATCAGGCAGGAAGGTCCGCCTCCCAGGAAGACTCATGAGGGTTGCGATCAAGGAGAGCAGTATCAATTAGAATTCCGAAAACTTGAGAAATCATTCTTTTGGACATGGGATCGTACTTACAGAAGCGTTCAAAAGTGGTGAGGTCACGGAGAAGTGAAACCTACGGGAGGGAGAACACAGAAAGCCCCCTCATGGGCTGAACTCTTTATTTCAGAGACGGAGACAGTGTCTCTGTCTCAACACTAACCATGACCGCAGCTGCCGGAGCTCTGATCTTCAGAGATCAGTCTCTACACAAGGATGTGCGTAGGAACTGCAGCACATGATCAGCCATAGCCAAAGCAGCTCCCTCTACAGCCACTCCTCACAATAATTCTGCAGCGTCGCCAGTCTTGGTTCCGGGTATGTGTGTACAGTATACTTGTTTGTACCATAGCCTAAGTGTGTGGTGTGTTGTATGTGTGTGTGTGTGTGATATACATACCTCCCCCAACATGACCCTCTCCAGGAGGGACAGAATGCTCTGCTCCTGGACTTCCCTCTTAATGTATAATTGCCATCACCTGTGCTAAAACACCTTTCTGATCCATTAACCTATTCAAAACAGGTGATGGCGATCACAAATTAAGAGAAAAGTCCAGAAGCAGAGCATTGTGTACCTCTTGGAGAGGGTCATGTTGGGAGGTATGGATATATAGTGACACACCTATATATACGGAAAGCCCTGCCAATAAATCCTGCGTTTGCCCCTGCTTTCTACTTGTCTAACTTTCCCCAGGTTCAAGTAATTAATCACACATCCCCTGTAATCAGTGTTATTTTTGTGGTGGCTTATTACTATCACCAGCAACAGGAAGAATTCAGTCAAAATAATCCATAATAAATCTGAGCATTTATCCACAGTTATTATGAGGTCGCTAGTGTTTATAGGCCTAATTCAGAGTTGATCACAGCAGCAAATTTGTTAAAATGTGTTTGGGTAAAACCATGGTGGTCATTCCGAGTTGTTCGCTCGCTAGCAGTTTGTAGCAGTCGTGCAAACGCTATGCCGCCGCCCACTGGGAGTGTATTTTAGCTTAGCAGAAGTACGAACTAAAGGATTGCAGAGCGACTACAAAAAAAAAGTGCAGCTTCAGAGCAGCTCCAGACCTACTCAGCGCTTGCGATCACTTCAGACTATTTAGTTCCTGTTTTGACGTCACGACCACGCCCTGCGTTCGCCCAGCCACGCCTGCGTTTCTCCTGGCACACCTGCATTTTTTCGAACACTCCCTGAAAACTGTCAGTTGACAGCCAGAAACGCCCTCTTCCTGTCAATCACTCTGCGGCCAGCAGTTCGACTGAAATGCTTCGCTAGACCTTGTGTGAAACTGCATCGTCCGTTGTGAAAGAACATCGCACGTGCGCATTGCACCACATACGCATGCGCAGAAGTGCCTCTTTTTTGCCTGAACGCTACGCTGTGACCGAAAACAGCTAGTGAACAACTCAGAATGACCCCCCCATGTGCACTGCAGGGGGTGCAGATATAACAAATGCAGAGAGAGATTGATTCTGGTGGGTTATTTTGTTTCTGTGCAGGGTAAATAATGGCTGCTTTATTTTTACAATGCAATTTAGATTTCAGTTTGAACACACCCCACCCAAATCTAACTCTCTCTGCACATGTTATATCTGCCCCCCCCCTGCAGTGCACATGGTTTTGTTCAACTGCTAACAAACTTGCTGCTGTGATCAGATCTGAATTAGGTCCTAGTACTCATCCCTATGGGGCTATGAACCAAAATATGCAATTTTGATGTAAAATCGGGCTGATTGGGGGCAACATGGTGGGTTGTTGCTGGCATTCCAACACCATTGCTACGGCTTGTCACCAGCATCATCCGCAGTTGAACCGACCCCTATAAATCTTGAATCAAGTTGTAACTTTTAGGTGAGTACAGCAAGGACACCTATCTCCATGAAAAAGCACAATCCCTGTATACACAGATCCCCTCTAATGCACCACACATGCCTTGTATTGAAGCACATTTGTATTATGCAAATTATAATTGTTACGTCAATGCGGATCTGTTGCCATGGGAAACTTCTCCACTGGCTCACTTCTCCACTTTTATCACTGCTTAGTACATGTCCCCCTAAATCAGCAAACATGCTTGGGCACATTGCCATTCATGTACAGTGGCAAAAGTTCACCTCCCCCACCCAGAGGCCTCCTTCAAAATCCCCAGCCACCCCTGCCTGCATCCCCTAAGCCCCTAGATAACATAACCTCCCTTCACACTGGTTCACATGAGGTGTTGCCATGAGGGCAATGACAGACAGTGTAAATGGCCAGTGCGACTCTAACACAGACTACTAGTAATAGAGCCCTAGGCTGCGAGCCCCGGCAATGTGAAATTGTGGAGGAATCCTCCTTACCGCCATCCTGGTTCTCCCCACCCAACCCACCAACATTTTACAAGGGAGCAAATGATTACATTGCCCTCTGAAGTTACACTGCGAATGTAGCCATTAATATGCTGGAGAGCAGAGGTCATTTTTTTGTAGCACACATCCTCCTTATACTCCACAGTGGGCAAAGAGTTATGACATCATCACTGTGCTACGCCCATCCAACCTGTCCTCAGGGAGATTGCTAGGCTCTTGAGAGAGTAGGGAACATCACCACTATTTAAGGCAGTCTCTTCGACATTCAGGGACAGTTGGAAAGTATGGTACCTACTTACCTCTTAATCCTCCCTGTGGGAGATGCAAGTGGGAGGTGAAGGGACAAGATGCCACAAATTACTTAATTGTGGCCCCTCCTCCCTTTGTGCATTGCTGCAATTTACGGCATCGGTTAGTGAGTGTGGGGCCACAATGACACAATTTGCAGTGAAATGCGTCATCCAGCTCTCAGATTGCCTTTTTACTTAGACAGTGGATGGAATGGGGGGGGGGGCTGGGCTGCTCATTTCCTGATATTCGGGAGTCTCTTGGACATTTTCAGGGTAGTAGGCAAATATGGTTCAGTGAAATAAAAACAACATAGCATAATAGTGGCTCTTTATTCCAGCAATAAGTAGGTTACAGCTCTGCAACTATATAGTACATCATTGGTGCGTTATAACAAAAATGATATTAGTGTTTATAATAAAACATACCTGCGATGCCATAATGAACGATCGCGATCTTATCCTCACAGTGGTGTGTTATTGCTGAAATGCAGTGTTATTGCTGAAGTGCACATCTTGCAGTCTGAGCAACAGCTGTTATACACCACAAAGCACCAGTGGAATTCCGTGATATTGACTCAGCTTGTTTACTTAGTGAGATATTATTAATTTAATACAAACTTGGTTTTGAAATCTCCTGTTGCTGTAAATTTCCAACGAAATTCAGGAGAACCTACTGTATGTACTCAGTAACACAAAATCAATGAAGTACAGTACAGACTTGATTGTACAGTTTCACTTTATGAGGAAAAAGTAAAAGATATAGATGTCCATTTATCAAAGTTGTATTCAAATATTTTACCATGACTACGTATTAACCGTATTGCTTTTCCCAAATAGAGGATAGCACAAGTTGAACAATTACTGGTGGCAACCAATTAGATTCTAGATATTTTAATTAATTCATTTATTTATTTATTACCAATCATTTAGATATGTTCTAGGATGTACTGGATGAATGAACCTTGAACTGTTTGGGCAATTTATTATCACTTGCCCTCTTTGGAAAGTTTGGTAAGTCTCCCCCTGGCTCTGGAATCCTGGCTCAGTCTCACTTATCGGATTTACCAGTTAAACTTGTTTTAGTTTGTGAACAGCGGACGGCCCAAGTTCCCGCTCAAAATTGCAGATTCTTGCATTAGCTTGAAGGAATCTTGCATTAGCATAGAATAGTAAATCAGATTATCACGCTCCATACATAAGCAGTCACTTTTCATCCTTCTGTGTCCTGCATTATTTGCAATTGTAACATATTTTGAAGTCCTTTCACAAAGACTTTGAATCTCACAAACCATTTAAAATCTATAAGAAAGGCTTATGTTTGGAGTGGTGTCAGGAGGGAAGTGTGCTAAGAAGCAAGTAAGGGCGAGATTTTGCAATATTGACATCATACTGCCTATATCAGTGGTTCTTAAACTGTGTGCCATGGCACTTACAGGGCTGCCTTGGATAGGCATTGATACACAAGGATAGATGCTACCTATTGCATAATGGTCCACCAGATTGCAAAGGTTCTTAATGGGCTATATAATATGGTCAACCAGAAAAATTGAACGGCTCCCAAGCGCTGTTTTATATGTATACACGAATCCCTTTCTGTTGGACTTCAAAACTATAAATCCTCAAAAGAAAGAGAAAAATATATTCATGCAGTATCAATATTCATATGAGTGTTTGTTGTTCGCATCGATGATCCTCAAATGACCTTTAGGCAATACCCTATGTTCACATCAAGGTTTCTTTATTATCTCCGAAATTCATGACATCTATAAAATCACTTCTTAGCTTATTGGTATATGGCTTACCTTCGGTAAATGCCCTATGTGCATCAAAAGGTATCTTTTAGTACTCCTTCATCAGGATTGGACTGGACTCTGTCCAGCTCTTGTACTTTCACGATTTGTAGAGTACATCAAAACGATAGTCCATGCAATATTGGGTATAAACCAATTTATTTATATAAAAAATATTAAATATATAATCCACCATACCATAGGTCACAGGAACACACAATATTCCCAAACGGCAGGGTCCACCGTGGAATTCGGCACTTTCCATAGGTCAGACAGCGTCACTCACCGGGAGTAATTGGTAAAGACTTTTATGCCATTTTTTGGCCATAAGATTTTCTTTACTGTATAATACCATCCCCCTTTTTCTCTAACGTCCTAGTGGATGCTGGGGACTCCGTCAGGACCATGGGGAATAGCGGGCTCCGCAGGAGACAGGGCACATCTAAAAAGCTTTTTAGGTCACATGGTGTGTACTGGCTCCTCCCCCTATGACCCTCCTCCAAGCCTCAGTTAGGTTTTTGTGCCCGTCCGAGAAGGGTGCAAACTGGATGGCTCTCTTAAGGAGCTGTTTAGTAAAGTTTTTTTTTAGGTTTCTAATCAGTGATTCCTGCTGGCGACAGGATCACTGCAACGAGGGACTTAGGGGAGAGACTTGCAACTCACCTGCGTGCAGGAGGATTGAAGTTTTAGGCTACTGGACACTGAGCTCCAGAGGGAGTCGGAACACAGGTCAGCCTGGGGTTCGTCCCGGAGCCGCGCCGCCGATCCCCCTTACAGACGCTGAAGAAAGACGGCGGAACGGAGGTCCGGAAACAGGCGGCAGAAGACTTCACAGTCTTCAGAGAGGTAGCGCACAGCACTGCAGCTGTGCGCCATTGTTGCTACACGGCTCACTGACACGGTCACGGAGGGTGCAGGGCGCTGCTGGGGGCGCCCTGGGCAGCAATATAAATACCTATTTGGCAAATAAATACATCACATATAGCCATTAAGGCTATATGTATGTATTTAACCCAGGCCAGTTTTCCTAATAACCGGGAGAAAAGCCCGCCGTGAAAGGGGCGGAGCTTATTCTCCTCAGCACTCAGCGCCATTTTCCTGACCAGCTCCGCTGGTGAGGAAGGCTCCCACTCTCCCCTGCACTACAGAAACAGGGTTAAAGAGAAGGGGGGCATAAATTGGCGATATAATTATATATTAAGAGCCCATATATAGAAACAACACCTTCTAGGGTTGTTATATACATTATGGCGCTTTTGGTGTGTGCTGGCAAACTCTCCCTCTGTCTCCCCAAAGGGCTAGTGGGTCCTGTCCTCTATCAGAGCATTCCCTGTATGTGTGTGCTGTAGGTCGGTACGTGTGTGTCGACATGTATGAGGAAAATGTTGGTGAGGAGACGGAGAAAATTGCCTGTAATGGTGATGTCACTCTCTAGGGAGTCGACACCAGAATGGATGGCTTACTTATGGAATTACGTGATAATGTCAACACGCTGCAAGCCGGTTGACGACATGAGACAGCCGGCGGACAAATTAGTATCGGTCCAGGCGTCTCAGACACCGTCAGGGGCTTGTAAAAACGCCCATTTACCTCAGTCGGTCGACAGACACTGACACGGACACTGACCCCAGTGTCGACGGTGAAGAAACAAACGTATTTTTCCTTTAGGGCCACAAGTTACATGTTAAGGGCAATGAAGGAGGTGTTACGTATTTCTGATACCACAAGTACCACAAATAAGGGTATTTTGTAGGGTGGGAATAAACTACTTGTAGTTTTGCCTGAATCAGATAAATTAAATGAAGTGTGTGATGATACGTGGGGTTCCTCCGACAGAAAGTTATGGGCGGTATACCCTTTTTCCCGCCAGTAGTAAGGGCGAGTTGGAAAACACACCTTAGGGTGGACAAGGCGCTCACACGCATATAAAAAACATGGCGTTACCGTTTCCAGATACGGCCGCCCTCAAGGAGCCAGCTGATAGGAAGCTGAAAAATATCATAACAGTATATACACACATACTGGTGTTATACTACGACCAGCAATCGCCTCAGCCTGGATGTGCAGCGCTGAGGGGGCTTGGTCGGATTTCCTGACTGAAAATTTTGATACCCTTGACAGGGACAGGATTTTATTGTCTATAGAGCATTTTAGGGATGCATTTCTATATATGTGTGATGCGCAGAGGCATATTTGCATTCTGGCATCAAAGAGTAAATGTGATGTACATATCTGCCAGACGAAGACACGACAGTGGTCAGGTGAGGCAGATTCCAGACGGCATATGGAAGTATTGCCGTATAAAGGGGCGGTCCATTGGACCTGGTGGCCATGGCAACAGCTGAAAAATCCACCTTTTGTTACCCCGAGTCACATATTGGCAGAAAAGGACACAGTCTTTTCAGTCTCAGTCCTTTCGTCCCCATACGGGCAGGCGGGCGAAGGCCAGTCATATCTGCCCAGGGGGAGAGGAAAGGGAAGAAGACTGCAGCAAGCAGCTCATTCCCAGGAACAGAAGCTCCTCACGGCTTCTGCCAAGTCCGCAGCATAACGCTGGGGCCGTACAAGCGGACTCAGGTGCGGTAGGGGGTCATCTCAAGAGTTTCAGCAACACTCGCAAGGGAACTCCGGGATCCTACATGTAATATCCCAGGTGTACATTGGAAATTCGAGACGTCTCCCCCTCACACAATTCACAGGCTGTATTCCCAGCAGGTGATAATCAAAGTACCCTTCTTACAACAAGGAAGGGGGTAGTATTCCACACTATATTGTGGTACTGAAGCCAACCGGCTCGGTGAGATCTGAAATATTTGAACACTTACATACAAGCATTCAAATCAAGATGGAGTCACTCGGAGCAGTGATAGCGAACCAGGAAGAAGGGGACGATATGATGTCACTGGATATCAGGGACGTTTACCTACAGGTCCAAATTTGCCCTTCTCACCAAGGGTACTTCAGGTTCCTGGTACAGAACTGTCACTATCAGTTCAGACGCTGCCGTTTGGATGGTCCACGGCGCCCCGGGTCTTTACCAAGGTAATGGCCGGAATGATGATTTTTCTTAAAAGAAACATGGACGCTTTCCTGATAAGGGCAAGGTCCAGAGAACAGTTGGAGGTCGGAGTAACACTATCTTAAGTAGTTCTACGACAGCACGAGTGGATTCTAAATATTCCAAAATCGCAGCTTTTTCCGACGACACGTCTACTGTTCCTAGGGAAGATTCTGGACACAGTCCAGAAAAACGTGTTTCTCCCAGTGGAGAAAACCAGGGAGTTATCCGAGCTAATCGGGATCCTCCTAAAACCAGGAAAAGTGTCAGTGCATCATTGCACAAGAGTCCTGGTAAAAATGGTGGCTTATTACGAAGCAATTCCATTCGGCAGATTTCCCGCACGAACTCTTCAGTGGGATCTGCTGGACAAATGGTCCGGATCGCATCCTCAGATGCATCAGCGGATAACCCTATATCCAAGGAAAAGGGTGTCTCTCCTGTGGTGATTACAGAGTGCTCATCTTCTAGAGGGCCGCAGATTCGGCATTCAGGATTGGATGCCGGTGACCACGGAGGCCAGCCTGAAAGGCTGGGGAACAGTCACACAGGGAAAAAATTTCCAGGGAAGTGTGATTAAGTCTGGAGAATTCTCTCCGCATAAATAAGCTTAGAGCAAATTTATAATGCTCTAAACTTAGCTAGACCTCTGCTTCAAGGTCAGCCGGTATTGATCCAGTGGGATAACATCACGGCAGTCGCCCACGTAAACAGAAGGGCGGCACAAGAAGCAGGAGGGCAGTGAAAACTGCAAGGATTTTTCGCTAGGCGGAAAATCATGTGATAGCACTGTCAGCAGTGTTCTTTCCGGGAGTGGACGACTGGGAAGCAGACTTCCTCAGCAGGCATGACCTCCACCCGGGAGAGTGGAAACTTCATAGGGAAGTTTTTCAACATGATTGTGGACCGTTGGCAAAGACCAAAGGTGGACATGATGGCGTCCCGCCCGAACAAAAACGGGACAGGTATTCCGCCAGGTCATGAGACCTTCAGGCGATAGCTGCGGATGTTCTGGTAACACCGTGGGTGTACCAGTCTGTGTATGTGTTCCCTCCTCTGTTTCTCATAACCAGGGTATTGAGAATTATAAGACATAGAGGAGTATGAACTATACTAGTGGCTCCGGATTGGCCAAGAGGGACTTGGTACCCGGAACTTCAAGAAATGCTCACAGAGGACTAAGGGCCTGGGGAGCTAAGAAGGGACTTGATTCAGCAAGTACCATGTCTATTCCAAGACTTACCGCGGCTGCGTTTGACGGCACGGCGGTTGAATGCCGGATCCTGAGGGGAAAAGGCATTCCATAAGAGGTCATACCTACCCTGGTCAAAGCCAGGAAGGAGGTGACCGCACAACGTCATCACCACATGTGGTGAAAATATGTTGCGTGGGTGAGGCCGGGAAGGCTCCACGACGGAAATTCAACTAGGTCGATTTCTACACTTCCTGAAAACAGGAGTGTTTTGGACCTCAAATTGGGGTTCATTAACATTTAAATTTCGGCCCTGTAGATTTTCTTCCAGAAAGAATTGACTTCAGTTCCTGAAGTCCAGATTGTAAAGGATGTATTGCATATACAGCTTTTTTGTGCCCCTAGGGGCACCGTGAGATCTCAACATAGTGTTGGGATTTCTTAAAATCATAGTGGTTTGAACCGCTCAAATCTGTGGATTTGAAATATCTCACATGGAAAGTGACCATGCTGTTGACAAATATCTCACATGGGAAGTGACCATGTTGTTAGCCCTGGCCTCGGCCAGGCGATTGTCAGAATGGGCGGCTTTGTCTTACAAAAGCCCATATTAAAATTTTCCATTTGAACAGGACAGAACTGGGACTCGTCTCCAGTTTCTTCATGAAGGGGTGTCAGCGTTTTCACCTGAAACAACCTCTTGTGGTGCCTGCGGCTACTAGGGACTTGGAGGACTCCAAGTTACTAGACGTGGTCAGGGCCCTAATGATATATATATATATATATATAGTTAGGACGGCTGGAGTCAGAAAGTCTGACTTGCTGTTTATACTGTATACACCCAACAAGCTGGGTGCTCATGCTTCTAAGCAGTCTATTGCACGCTGGATTTGTAGTACAATTCAGCTTGCACATTCTGTGGCAGGCCTGCCACAGACGAAATATGTAGATGCCCATTCCACAAGGAAGGTGGGCTCATCCTGGGCGGCTGCCCGAGGAGTCTCGGCATTACAACTTTGCCGAGCAGCTACGTGGTCAGGGGAGAACACGTTTGTAAAATTTTACAAATTTTGATACTCTGGCTAAGGAGGACCTGGAGTTCTCTCATTCGGTGCTGCAGAGTCATCCGCACTCTCCCGCCCGTTTGGGAGCTTTGGTATAATCCCCATGGTCCTGACGGAGTCCCCAGCATCCACTAGGACGTTAGAGAAAATAAGAATTTACTTACCGATAATTCTATTTCTCGTAGTCCGTAGTGGATGCTGGGCGCCCATCCCAAGTGCGGATTGTCTGCAATGCTTGTACATAGTTATTGTTACAAAAATCGGGTTATTACTATTGTTGTGAGCCATCTTTTCGGAGGCTACTTCGTTTTGTTATCATACTGTTAACTGGGTTCAGATCACAAGTTGTACGGTGTGATTGGTGTGGCTGGTATGAGTCTTACCCGGGATTCAAGATCCTTCCTTATTGTGTACGCTCGTCCGGGCACAGTACCTAACTGAGGCTTGGAGGAGGGTCATAGGGGGAGGAGCCAGTACACACCATGTGACCTAAAAAGCTTTTTAGATGTGCCCTGTCTCCTGCGGAGCCCGCTATTCCCCATGGTCCTGACGGAGTCCCCAGCATCCACTACGGACTACGAGAAATAGAATTATCGGTAAGTAAATTCTTATTTTTTCCCTCTTGTCCAGGGGTGTGCGGTGTAGTAGATCCTGCCGTTTGGGAAGCTTGCCTGAATAGGTGAGTTTTCAGTGAACATTTTGAGACAAGACATGAGTCTTATTGTGCGTGGGAGGGCATTCGACAGAGTGGGCGCAGCACGGATAAAATCCTGTAATTTATAGTGGGCGCAAGTAATTTGTATGGATGAGAGACGCAGATCTTGTGCAGAGCGGAGAGGTTGGGTAGGGAAATATTTTGAGATGAAATGAAGAGATGTATGTTGGTACAGATTGGTTTATAGCCTTGTATGTAAGTAAGAGTATTTTATATTGAATATGGTGGAATACTGGTAACCAATGTCAAAGTCGAAAAATATTGCGGTACACACACCACGTACAAACTACACACAGATGGCCTCCGCGCGTGAACTTGTTCTGCCGTGTGTGCGCATATCCGCAATTTGCATATGGTCGCTCCCGCGGTCCTGCGCATTAGCGCGTGGTATGAGTATTTACGGTAGAATTTGTGAACGCATGGAAAAGCCATCAAAACACATTACATATTTAATCCAAATAGTGCACAATGTACACATAGTCTCCCTGCACCACATCAGTAAGTTACAACAGTTTAAATGGTAACAGAACAAAGGGATTCACCTTTACAGGATAGGAGGGGACAGAACAAGGTTATAAGGTGGTGTTTGTTATCCAGGTGTAGGGTATTGTAAGGGTAATATTCCGGTGTTGGTTTGAAGAAGATCGCATGTTCCTGCGAATAGTTATGTGCAGGAGCAGAATATAGATATAAACTGTATTTACTGTACATTAAGTATGCGGCGGGAACCCAGAGGAGACCACCCACAAGTGCATCTTGAACAGACATCGTCCACCTATTCAAACCGACCTATGACCTCTCCTGTACTGTAAATGACCATCCCTGTGTCCAATGGACAAAGAGATTACAGTGTCCATTGTGTTAAGTTTTGGAAGATTGTATAAAAGATGCCTGCTGCAGGCCTGGTCACACAAGACTCTCAAAGTTATCTATCTAGATGACCGAGGACCAGACTGGGTAGCGCGGCGAAATCCAAACACGTATGTACCATTGACTGTAGCCATTATTCTTTTGTATTGTATTGCTTTGTTATTATAACCCCCTTTTAGTAATAATATGCTGTGGTGTCGGAACCCAGCAGTTTAATTACAATCTGGTGTCGTGTCTTCCTTTCCCTGCTAAGGTTTAAAGTGTATTACTATTGCATGCATAGCTGTTAAGGGTTCACGGTGTATCATTGGGTGTGTACGCGCTGTGTGTACTTTGTACAGTCAGTGCAGCATTTGTACGAAAAGTCCGTACTCGGTACGGGACTCTATATGCTAATGGTGTAATAAGTACGTAGGTTGCGGATTAAGTATAGCGGCCGCAGCGGCTTCATTTAAAGTGTATGAAATGTCTTTTTAAAGTGTTGCTTTTAGTCCTGTACGTAAATCAGCATTCTCAATTGGGGGCATCGTCCGGTTTTCCACATACTCACAGCCTAACAGGTCACAGCAGACTTAATCTATCAGCAAAAGGGTGGAAAGAAAGTATCCTACGTAACCTTTTCTTGGTCGATGGATACACTGAAAACCCTATTTGTGTGCTGATTAAATGACGTCTGCTCTGTATGGTTTGTAGAGATGCTGGTAGAACCCGTAAAACAAACAGGAAAAAAGCTATTTAAAACTTGGTGAAATTTTTTTGGGCATTAAAAAGCGTACACAAAAGACACCCATACTTTGCATACCCTCTCATATTGTTGCCATTAGAGATGAGCGCCGGAAATTTTTCGGGTTTTGTGTTTTGGTTTTGGGTTCGGTTCCGCGGCCGTGTTTTGGGTTCGACCGCGTTTTGGCAAAACCTCACCGAATTTTTTTTGTCGGATTCGGGTGTGTTTTGGATTCGGGTGTTTTTTTTAAAAAACACTACAAAACAGCTTAAATAATAGAATTTGGGTGTCATTTTGATCCCAAAGTATTATTAACCTCAAAAAACATAATTTCCACTCATTTTCAGTCTATTCTGAATACCTCACACCTCACAATATTATTTTTAGTCCTAAAATTTCCACCTAGGTCGCTGGATGACTAAGCTAAGCGACCCTAGTGGCCGACACAAACACCGTGCCCATCTAGGAGTGGCACTGCAGTGTCACGCAGGATGGCCCTTCCAAAAAACCCTCCCCAAACAGCACATGACGCAAAGAAAAAAAGAGGCGCAATGAGGTAGCTGTGTGAGTAAGATAAGCGACCCTAGTGGCCGACACAAACACCGGGCCCATCTAGGAGTGGCACTGCAGTGTCACGCAGGATGGCCCTTCCAAAAAACCCTCCCCAAACAGCACATGACGCAAAGAAAAAAAGAGGCGCAATGAGGTAGCTGTGTGAGTAAGATAAGCGACCCTAGTGGCCGACACAAACACCGGGCCCATCTAGGAGTGGCACTGCAGTGTCACGCAGGATGGCCCTTCCAAAAAACCCTCCCCAAACAGCACATGACGCAAAGAAAAAAAGAGGCGCAATGAGGTAGCTGTGTGAGTAAGATAAGCGACCCTAGTGGCCGACACAAACACCGTGCCCATCTAGGAGTGGCACTGCAGTGTCACGCAGGATGGCCCTTCCAAAAAAACCTCCCCAAACAGCACATGACGCAAAGAAAAAAAGAGGCGCAATGAGGTAGCTGTGTGAGTAAGATAAGCGACCCTAGTGGCCGACACAAACACCGTGCCCATCTAGGAGTGGCACTGCAGTGTCACGCAGGATGGCCCTTCCAAAAAACCCTCCCCAAACAGCACATGACGCAAAGAAAAAAAGAGGCGCAATGAGGTAGCTGTGTGAGTAAGATAAGCGACCCTAGTGGCCGACACAAACACCGTGCCCATCTAGGAGTGGCACTGCAGTGTCACGCAGGATGGCCCTTCCAAAAAACCCTCCCCAAACAGCACATGACGCAAAGAAAAAAAGAGGCGCAATGAGGTAGCTGTGTGAGTAAGATAAGCGACCCTAGTGGCCGACACAAACACCGGGCCCATCTAGGAGTGGCACTGCAGTGTCACGCAGGATGGCCCTTCCAAAAAACCCTCCCCAAACAGCACATGACGCAAAGAAAAAAAGAGGCGCAATGAGGTAGCTGTGTAAGATAAGCGACCCTAGTGTCCGACACAAACACCGGGCCCATCTAGGAGTGGCACTGCAGTGTCACGCAGGATGGCCCTTTCAAAAAACATTCCACAAACAGCACATGACGCAAAGAAAAATGAAAGAAAAAAGAGGTGCAAGATGGAATTGTCCTTGGGCCCTCCCACCCACCCTTATGTTGTATAAACAGGACATGCACACTTTAACCAACCCATTATTTCAGTGACAGGGTCTGCCACACGACTGTGACTGAAATGACGGGTTGGTTTGGACCCCCACCAAAAAAGAAGCAATTAATCTCTCCTTGCACAAACTGGCTCTACAGAGGCAAGATGTCCACCTCATCATCATCCTCCGATATATCACCGTGTACATCCCCCTCCTCACAGATTATCAATTCATCCCCACTGGAATCCACCATCTCAGCTCCCTGTGTACTTTGTGGAGGCAATTGCTGCTGGTCAATGTCTCCACGGAGGAATTGATTATAATTCATTTTAATGAACATCATCTTCTCCACATTTTCTGGATGTAACCTCGTACGCCGATTGCTGACAAGGTGAGCGGCGGCACTAAACACTCTTTCGGAGTACACACTTGTGGGAGGGCAACTTAGGTAGAATAAAGCCAGTTTGTGCAAGGGCCTCCAAATTGCCTCTTTTTCCTGCCAGTATAAGTACGGACTGTGTGACGTGCCTACTTGGATGCAGTCACTCATATAATCCTCCACCATTCTTTCAATGGTGAGAGAATCATATGCAGTGACAGTAGACGACATGTCCGTAATCGTTGTCAGGTCCTTCAGTCCGGACCAGATGTCAGCATCAGCAGTCGCTCCAGACTGCCCTGCATCACCGCCAGCGGGTGGGCTCGGAATTCTGAGCCTTTTCCTCGCACCCCCAGTTGCGGGAGAATGTGAAGGAGGAGATGTTGACAGGTCGCGTTCCGCTTGACTTGACAATTTTCTCACCAGCAGGTCTTTCAACCCCAGCAGACTTGTGTCTGCCGGAAAGAGAGATCCAAGGTAGGCTTTAAATCTAGGATCGAGCACGGTGGCCAAAATGTAGTGCTCTGATTTCAACAGATTGACCACCCGTGAATCCTTGTTAAGCGAATTAAGGGCTCCATCCACAAGTCCCACATGCCTAGCGGAATCGCTCCGTGTTAGTTCCTCCTTCAATGTCTCCAGCTTCTTCTGCAAAAGCCTGATGAGGGGAATGACCTGACTCAGGCTGGCAGTGTCTGAACTGACTTCACGTGTGGCAAGTTCAAAGGGCATCAGAACCTTGCACAACGTTGAAATCATTCTCCACTGCGCTTGAGACAGGTGCATTCCACCTCCTATATCGTGCTCAATTGTATAGGCTTGAATGGCTTTTTGCTGCTCCTCCAACCTCTGAAGCATATAGAGGGTTGAATTCCACCTCGTTACCACTTCTTGCTTCAGATGATGGCAGGGCAGGTTCAGTAGTTTTTGGTGGTGCTCCAGTCTTCTGTACGTGGTGCCTGTACGCCGAAAGTGTCCCGCAATTCTTCTGGCCACCGACAGCATCTCTTGCACGCCCCTGTCGTTTTTTAAAAAATTCTGCACCACCAAATTCAAGGTATGTGCAAAACATGGGACGTGCTGGAATTTGCCCATATTTAATGCACACACAATATTGCTGGCGTTGTCCGATGCCACAAATCCACAGGAGAGTCCAATTGGGGTAAGCCATTCCACGATGATCTTCCTCAGTTGCCGTAAGAGGTTTTCAGCTGTGTGCGTATTCTGGAAAGCGGTGATACAAAGCGTAGCCTGCCTAGGAAAGAGTTGGCGTTTGCGAGATGCTGCTACTGGTGCCGCCGCTGCTGTTCTTGCGGCGGGAGTCCATACATCTACCCAGTGGGCTGTCACAGTCATATAGTCCTGACCCTGCCCTGCTCCACTTGTCCACATGTCCGTGGTTAAGTGGACATTGGGTACAGCTGCATTTTTTAGGACACTGGTGAGTCTTTTTCTGAGGTCTGTGTACATTTTCGTTATCGCCTGCCTAGAGAAGTAGAACCTAGATGGTATTTGGTAACGGGGGCACACTACCTCAAGAAATTGTGTAGTTCCCTGTGAACTAACGGCGGATACCGGACGCACGTCTAACACCAACATAGTTGTCAAGGCCTCAGTTATCCGCTTTGCAGCAGGATGACTGCTGTGATATTTCATCTTCCTCGCAAAGGACTGTTGGACAGTCAATTGCTTACTGGAAGTAGTACAAGTGGTCTTCCGACTTCCCCTCTGGGATGACCATCGACTCCCAGCAGCAACAACAGCAGCGCCAGCAGCAGTAGGCGTTACACGCAAGGATGCATCGGAGGAATCCCAGGCAGGAGAGGAATCGTCAGAATTGCCAGTGACATGGCCTGCAGGACTATTGGCATTCCTGGGGAAGGAGGAAATTGACACTGAGGGAGTTGGTGGGGTGGTTTGCGTGAGCTTGGTTACAAGAGGAAGGGATTTACTGGTCAGTGGACTGCTTCCGCTGTCACCCAAAGTTTTTGAACTTGTCACTGACTTATTATGAATGCGCTGCAGGTGACGTATAAGGGAGGATGTTCCGAGGTGGTTAACGTCCTTACCCCTACTTATTACAGCTTGACAAAGGCAACACACGGCTTGACACCTGTTGTCCGCTTTTCTGTTGAAATACCTCCACACTGAAGAGCTGATTTTTTTGGTATTTTCACCAGGCATGTCAACGGCCATATTCCTCCCACGGACAACAGGTGTCTCCCCGGGTGCCTGACTTAAACAAACCACCTCACCATCAGAATCCTCCTGGTCAATTTCCTCCCCAGCGCCAGCAACACCCATATCCTCCTCATCCTGGTGTACTTCAACACTGACATCTTCAATCTGACTATCAGGAACTGGACTGCGGGTGCTCCTTCCAGCACTTGCAGGGGGCGTGCAAATGGTGGAAGGCGCATGCTCTTCACGTCCAGTGTTGGGAAGGTCAGGCATCGCAACCGACACAATTGGACTCTCCTTGTGGATTTGGGATTTCGAAGAACGCACAGTTCTTTGCGGTGCTTTTGCCAGCTTGAGTCTTTTCAGTTTTCTAGCGAGAGGCTGAGTGCTTCCATCCTCATGTGAAGCTGAACCACTAGCCATGAACATAGGCCAGGGCCTCAGCCGTTCCTTGCCACTCCGTGTGGTAAATGGCATATTGGCAAGTTTACGCTTCTCCTCCGACAATTTTATTTTAGGTTTTGGAGTCCTTTTTTTACTGATATTTGGTGTTTTGGATTTTACATGCTCTGTACTATGACATTGGGCATCGGCCTTGGCAGACGACGTTGCTGGCATTTCATCGTCTCGGCCATGACTAGTGGCAGCAGCTTCAGCACGAGGTGGAAGTGGATCTTGATCTTTCCCTAATTTTGGAACCTCAACATTTTTGTTCTCCATATTTTAATAGGCACAACTAAAAGGCACCTCAGGTAAACAATGGAGATGGATGGATACTAGTATACTTATGGATGGACTGCCGAGTGCCGACACAGAGGTAGCTACAGCCGTGGACTACCGTACTGTGTCTGCTGCTAATATAGACTGGATGATAATGAGATGAAATCAATATATATATATGTATGTATATATAATATCACTAGTACTGCAGCCGGACAGGTAGATAATATATTTATTAGGTAATGATGACTGATGACGGACCTGCTGGACACTGTCAGCTCAGCAGCACCGCAGACTGCTACAGTAAGCTACTATACTATAGTAGTATGTACAAAGAAGAAAGAAAAAAAAAAAACACTGGTAGGTGGTATACAATTGGATGGACTGCCGAGTGCCGACACAGAGGTAGCTACAGCCGTGGACTACCGTACTGTGTCTGCTGCTAATATAGACTGGATGATTGATAATGAGATGAAATCAATATATATATGTATGTATATATAATATCACTAGTACTGCAGCCGGACAGGTAGATAATATATTTATTAGGTAATGATGACTGATGACGGACCTGCTGGACACTGTCAGCTCAGCAGCACCGCAGACTGCTACAGTAAGCTACTATACTATAGTAGTATGTACAAAGAAGAAAGAAAAAAAAAAACCACGGGTAGGTGGTATACAATTATGGATGGACTGCCGAGTGCCGACACAGAGGTAGCTACAGCCGTGGACTACCGTACTGTGTCTGCTGCTAATATAGACTGGATGATTGATAATGAGATGAAATCAATATATATATGTATGTATATATAATATCACTAGTACTGCAGCCGGACAGGTAGATAATATATTTATTAGGTAATGATGACTGATGACGGACCTGCTGGACACTGTCAGCTCAGCAGCACCGCAGACTGCTACAGTAAGCTACTATACTATAGTAGTATGTACAAAGAAGAAAGAAAAAAAAAAAACCACGGGTAGGTGGTATACAATTATGGATGGACTGCGAGTGCCGACACAGAGGTAGCTACAGCCGTGGACTACCGTACTGTGTCTGCTGCTAATATAGACTGGATGATTGATAATGAGATGAAATCAATATATATATGTATGTATATATAATATCACTAGTACTGCAGCCGGACAGGTAGATAATATATTTATTAGGTAATGATGACTGATGACGGACCTGCTGGACACTGTCAGCTCAGCAGCACCGCAGACTGCTACAGTAAGCTACTATACTATAGTAGTATGTACAAAGAAGAAAGAAAAAAAAAAACCACGGGTAGGTGGTATACAATTATGGATGGACTGCCGAGTGCCGACACAGAGGTAGCTACAGCCGTGGACTACCGTACTGTGTCTGTTGCTAATATAGACTGGATGATTGATAATGAGATGAAATCAATATATATATATATATGTATGTATATATAATATCACTAGTACTGCAGCCGGACAGGTAGATAATATATTTATAAGGTAATGATGACTGATGACGGACCTGCTGGACACTGTCAGCTCAGCAGCACCGCAGACTGCTACAGTAAGCTACTATACTATAGTAGTATGTACAAAGAAGAAAGAAAAAAAAAACCACGGGTAGGTGGTATACAATTATGGATGGACTGCCGAGTGCCGACACAGAGGTAGCTACAGCCGTGGACTACCGTACTGTGTCTGCTGCTAATATAGACTGGATGATTGATAATGAGATGAAATCAATATATATATGTATGTATATATAATATCACTAGTACTGCAGCCGGACAGGTAGATAATATATTTATTAGGTATTGGTAATGATGACTGATGACGGACCTGCTGGACACTGTCAGCTCAGCAGCACCGCAGACTGCTACAGTAAGCTACTATACTATAGTAGTATGTACAAAGAAGAAAGAAAAAAAAAACCACGGGTAGGTGGTATACAATTATGGATGGACTGCCGAGTGCCGACACAGAGGTAGCTACAGCTGTGGACTAACGTACTGTGTCTGCTGCTAATATAGAGTCTAGACTGGATGATAAATTATTGATAATGAGATGAAATCAATATAATATCACTAGTACTGCAGCCGGACAGGTACTATATATATTTATTATGTAATGACTGATGACGGACCTGCTGGACACTGTCAGGTCAGCACTGCAGCACCGCAGACTGCTACAGTAAGCTACTATAGTAGTATGTATAAAGAAGAATGAAAAAAAAAAACACAGGTAGGTGGTATACAATATTATATATATATATATATATATATTATATACAATTATATATATATATATATATATATATATTAAACTGGTGGTGATTGATTGTTAAACTGGTGGTCAGGTCACGTTGCAACTTGCAACTAGTTCTCCGAGTCCTAAGCAGACAATCACAAAATATATTATTATACTGGTGGTCAGTGTGGTCACAACAATGGCAGTGTGGCACTGACTCTGGCAGCAAAAGTGTGCACTGTACGTTATATGTACTCCTGAGTCCTGCTCTCAGACTCTAACTGCTCCCCACTGTCAGTGTCTCCCCCACAAGTCAGATAATACACTTACAGTCACACTATCTAATCTATAAATATCACTTCAGCAAGTAGTATAGTAGTATACAGTATAGTAGTACTCCTCCTAATAATGCTCCCCAAAATACTGTGTCTCTCTCTTCTCTAAACGGAGAGGACGCCAGCCACGTCCTCTCCCTATGACTCTATAAATATCACTTCAGCAAGTAGTATAGTAGTATACAGTATAGTAGTACTCCTCCTAATAATGCTCCCCAAAATACTGTGTCTCTCTCTTCTCTAAACGGAGAGGATGCCAGCCACGTCCTCTCCCTATGACTCTCAATGCACGTGTGAAAATGGCGGCGACGCGCGGCTCCTTATATAGAATCCGAGTCTCGCGATAGAATCCGAGCCTCGCGAGAATCCGACAGCGTGATGATGACGTTCGGGCGCGCTCGGGTTAGCCGAGCAAGGTGGGAAGATCCGAGCCTGCTCGGACCCGTGTAAAAAACCTGAAGTTCGGGCGGGTTCGGATTCAGAGGAACCGAACCCGCTCATCTCTAGTTGCCATAAAGACTCAGAGTGCTAGATTCATTTAGATCTGTGTGAAACCGGATACATTTGTTGCTATATAGTTAAAACTAAAATAAATGTTTAAGGAGGTAAGTGTAAAGACACAAACGCAGTCTGGCCTAGTTGTAAGGGTTTATACAGAAAAAACTGGGTGTTGTGTTAAGTGAGCGATTATAGTTAGTATTGCTCACATTTATAGAAGTTGTGGGATTTGTTTTACTGCAGACGCACGGTTTTGTACACGTGTCTCGGACAAAGTACAGGACTGCGCACGCAGCGTAAGAGACACGCACGGTCACGTGTTTATGCAAAGTGCGTAAGAGTGCGGCCGCTAAGTACAGATTACACAATAGTGTCGTTTAGTTCAAAGGTGGGACAGTAGCCATGCTACAATAGCACAAAACTACTCGGTTTCTAAAGCAGATTAGTATAAAACTTTTATTTAAACTGTATTGTCTCTGGGGTAAAGCTGCCTATCTGAATGAATGAAAATTTTCTGTACAGAAAAGCCAAAGTGTATTTGAGTGAGCGAACGTAAGAGTGAACATATTGAACTCCGGAAATCGGCTCCCGTGGTACACCAAGTAAGTAGAGGCTTGGTGGCGTGAGGCGGCTGACTCACGTTAATATAGATTGAAATACGCAAATCATGAGGAGATTTGCAGAGGAGCGTGATAGTGCATAGTATTGCAAAGTATTGAAGTAAAAAGGTTTTTTGTATTATGCTCCGAACTGAGGGTCACAGTTTGTACATCGACCCGTGGTCGTACGGCAGATAGGTAACAAGTACCTATACGCTGTACGATTGGACAGCGCGTTTGTGGGTGCGATATATACAGCGCAACTTGATACCCCTTTTACGAGCTTTTGCGTAGAATCGCGGTATCAGTAGTGCTGTGTAGAGCATACGCAAGCGTGATTTGTGTATAAGTGTATAGGGAGTTTCCACTGGTCTCTCTCAGGAAAATCTCCAGCGGCAGATATTTACTGGATAAGGTAAGTTACTCCTAACACTTCCAGTAAATAGAAACTAGATAGGCACTGGGTTCGCGGTGTTAACTATTGGAGTGAGTCGTGGTACTCAGCTGAGAAGGAGCGAGTGAAAGCGGTAGGTGTTTTCACCGTCTATCTGCGGTGTGCATTGGGGATTGCGTTAATTGGCAAAAAGTCCGCGATGGGATCCAATTGCACAAGCAGTGGGCGTTTAGTAGCTAGGGTTCAGGCTGAAGAAGTGGGACAGAGAAGGTCAGCAAGGTTTATTATGTGTGAAAAGTATGGTTCACACACGGAGGCTTTTTGCAATGAATGGGTATGTATGACTGACAAAGATAGGGTACCATTCCCTAAGGTGGGCAGCTTTGAACCGGAGGTATTGCAGAACTTAAGGATAAGGACATGTCTGATAAAATCCAGAAAACAAAGGATTAGACGTACAGATTGTTTAAATTTATGGCAGCAAGAGGGGGAGATGCAAAGGGAATTAGCTTGCGCAGCAGGTTCTAAACCTAGCGGGAAAACAATGGTGACCGCACCACTACCACCACCATATATTGTTGGGGAGAAAGTGGCTACAAGCAATGGTGCATAAGTACAGGATTGGAATGTGATTGATAAATGTACTAATGCTAACCCTTGCCAGCTGTATCCCATTTTACATTTTCCTCAGGATTGTGAGCAGGAAGATGATCCCAGCACGATATCGGCACTCTCTCTAGCAGCCACCATACAAGATACTCAAGTGGGCACGGCCCAACCATCAAGAGTTGTAGCAAGGCCCACTAGCGGAGGGATAAGTGAGGTCATGTCCACAGGTAAGTATGGTACTGTTATGATCACGGCTGTGGCTCATTTCCATTTTTGCATTTTGGTTATGTATTTTATGTTATACTTCTGTTTATGTTCCCCGTGGGTGTCATGGGGTGCTTGGAGCTCACCCTTAAGGAGGGGATACTGTTATGAACCACAGGTTGTGGTTCATTCCTATTTTATGTTTATAAAGTTGTCTTGCAGGCCAGGATTTGCCGTTGCTCTGTTTAAGAATACTCTTGTCTGCTGCCGCTGGTGAGTCTGTGTAATTGCAGCTTGTTCCCATGTGTTCAGCCTCACCTGGCTGCTAATTGCATCTTGTCAGTTTGGAGTCATGCAACAGGGCAGCTGTATGACATTATTAATTAGGCCTCTCTGTTATATGCTGGGTGAGTGCAATTCACAGACGCTGGTGATATTTCTAAGTTTCCAGTCTGCTTGAGTTCTGAGCTTGTTCCTGCCAGTACCTGAGCTCCTGTGTAGCAGTGTCTGTCGAGCTGCTTCCTGTGTCGATTCCCGTGTCAGTTCATGTGTCGATTCCCATGTCAGTTCCTGTGTCGATTCCCGTGTCAGTTCCTGTGTCGATTCCCGTGTCAGTTCCTGTGTCTGATCCCGTGTCCTACCGTGAAGCCTTCCTGTCCAGAAGTCCGGTGGCTTTGCCTATGCCTGGTCGAGTTTCTAGCTTCTTGGTGTCCACCGGTCTGTCGTTTGGGATTCTGCCTATCCTCCAGTTCTGAGTCCGTGTCGGCAGCATTGGGGGTTCCTGTCCATTTTCCAGTATTTGTACCGGTTCCGTGAGTAGCGGCTCTGCTGCGTCCGTCGGCCTAGGCCGCTGTATTCCGTTATTATTTCTGTCACTGGTGTTTTGCAGAGGGTTCTGCTTATGCTGTCACCGCCGGTACACAAAAGTATTGTGTCGGCGTGTGGTCAGCATTTCCTTTGTTGTTCTTTTCCTTTGGCGGCAAGCTGCACATACATTTAGTTTTAGGTTAGTCAGTGGCCCCTGGCTTTGGTTGTCTAGTTAGAGGGCCCCTTGTTATCACCCTGTCTCGGTACACTCTTTTTCTCTCATTAAGACCTGAGGGGGCATCGGAGTTGGGCAGACATAATCCGCCCTTCAAACGCGGCTGCCATGGGCTCAAGCAACCATAGTCTCGCAAGAGAGTACTGACAGCACGGGCGAGACAACGGAGATAGGGTGCCAGGGGCTATTCCCATTCCATTCATCAAATCCAGCATTTCCGTCCTGGTGCTCTGGACTCACTTCATAACATCTCCCTAGTTCTGAGCACCAGGAACCTAACAGGTACTATACATTATGCAGACACAATAGCTCCCCACATTGTAGAATCAAACCAGAAGGATGTAATTGAATGAAATCCTGTCAGGGTAATTGAAGTCCCCAATGGGAAAACTGACAATCAGGGAGTAACTCCCATCAGGAACATTGCCATGCATTGTCCCTGGTCCCGGGCAGAGTTAAGGTCAATTATGTCTGAATTTCCCGATCCCAGGAAAGATCTAGTCGGATGCCAGAAATTCATTAAAGAGTTAGGTAACGCCCATGAGCCTACAAATAAAGATTGGCGAACAGTGCTACGAGTGTGTCTACCCTCAAATATTGACATCACGAAATTTATAGCAGACAGTAAGTTAGATGCAGAAGTACCTCTCACTGATGAATACAATCAGGAGAATGTACAGCAAATCAATCAGCAATTAGGAGTATATTTCCCTACTTTTGTCAAATGGAATAAAATTTTCTCCATAAGACAAAAGGAAGGTGAAATGGCATCCGAATATTTCCATCGGGCACTACAGGAAATGTCTAGATACACTGGGATTGAGGACATTAAAGATAATGCGCATCACAGGGAGGTAGCTGTTACTGTATTAATGGACGGGTTAAAGGAGGCATTAAGAACAAGGGTACAAACCTCTCTACCTAACTGGAGAGGCATTTCAGTGGCTGCATTGAGAGAGTCCGCTATCGAGCACGACCGGAACATCAGTAAACACAGGGAGTCTCAGGGGGATAAGCTGATAAACTAGAATTAGGAGTATACCCTGTCATAGAGTGGCTGCTACAGCAGGGCATCTTAGTCAGGACGTCCAGCACCGCCAATAGTCCCATCTTCCCTGTGAAAAAGAGTGTGGGGAGGGGTTACAGGCTAGTGCAGGATCTAAGGCGGATAAACAAGATATTTGAGAGCCAATTTCCCGTAGTGCCCAATCCAGCTGTCATCCTCATGCAAATTCCCTCTACTGCAAAATTCTTCACTGTCATTGACCTCTGTTCTGCTTTTTCTGTCCCTTTTCACCTTGACAGCCAGTACCTTTTTGCCTTTACATACAGGGGAGTACAGTACACCTGGACTCGACTCCCCCAAGGTTTCATTGCCAGCCCGAGTATTTTCTCCCAGGCTTTGCATCACTGTTTACAATCCTTTCAACCTGAGAGTGGATCAGTGCTAATACAGTATGTCGATGACTTATTGTTGTGTTCTGACTCACTCGAATCGTCCTTGAAAGACACGAAACAACTTCTGTTTCATCTTTCCCAAACGGGACACAAGGTTTCAAAGGATAAGTTGCAGTTGTGCCAGACCAGGGTAAAATATTTGGGACATAGCTTGACTCAAGGACTTAGACACCTCACCACTTATAGAATACAGGCGATTCGCGACATGACTCTGCCACAAATGCAGCAACAGATCCGCACTTTCCTTGGAATGTTTGGGTACTGTCAAAACTGGATTCCAGGGTTCTCTATACTGGCTTTACCTTTACAAGAAATGGTGTCTTCGAACAAACCAGAACGGATCTCGCACACAGATGAGTCCGAACTGGCATTTGAGAGACTCAAACAGTGCCTATCACAGGCATCTGCATTAGGTATGCCAGATTATGGGAAGCCCTTTGAATTGTATGGTACAGAAAGTGCTGGGTGCGCAGCACGGGTTTTAACTCAGAGACATGGTGATGCCAGCAGGCCGGTAGCTTACTACAGTGCACAGTTGGACACTGTAGCGCGGTCTCTCCCCACTTGCTTGCGAAGTGTTGCAGTGATAGCTTTGCTGGTAAGTAAAAAAGCGAGGATATAGTGTTAGGACATGACCTGACCATTCATACACCTCATGCAGTATCAGCCTTACTGAACTCAGCCCAAACCAGACATGTCTCATCTGCTCGGTTTACAAAGTGGGAATTATCACTGATGGCCCCGGTAAACATCACCATTAAGAGATGCAGCTCACTAAATCCTGCAACTTACTTCCCAAGTGTGCCTGAACAGGCACAAAGGGTGGAGGATGAGAATGTTGGTAAAGGAGGATTTAGTACAGATACTGATACGCATGATTGTATGGAATACCTGAATCAGACTTTCACAGCAAGACCTGACATCAGTGACAACCCACTGGAAGGAGTAGACTTTACCTTCTACACTGACGGTAGTTGCCACAGACAGACAGAATCAGGAGACTTGTGTACTGGATATGCAGTTGTAGACGACAAAGGTATCATAGAAGCTGAACCCCTGGGTCCACCGCACTCAGCACAAGTTGCTGAGTTGGTCGCCCTAACCAGAGCGTGTGAATTGGCCAAGGGTAAGTCAGCTAATATATACATGGATTCTAGGTATGCCTTTGGAGTGGTGCATGATTTCGGGGCCCTATGGCGCCTCAGAAATTTCATGACGGCAGCTGGCACACCTGTAGCGCATGCGTCCCACATAAAAAGGCTTCTAACAGCGATACAGGAACCAGACAGAGTGGCTGTTATCAAGTGCAAAGCACATACTTACAACCAAGACCCAATTTCACTTGGTAACAGCCGGGCAGACGAAGCTGCTAAATCAGCAGCCAGCACCCCCATACAAATGAACATCACATCACTGATTACATTTAACACGATCAACACACAACAATTAATTGAAATGCAAAATTTGTGTTCCCTACAGGAAAAGGTGGTCTGGAGGTCAAAGGGGTATGGCCAGGAATCCTCAGGACTGTGGACAGGTGGACAAGGTAAGCCGGTGGCCCCCAGAGCATATTTTCCAAGCTTAGCTGAGGAGGCACACGGTCTGACTCATCTGGGCAAAGAGGGATGTGCAAGTTGGTAAGAGCCTACTGGTGTGTGCCAGGATTCTCTTCTCATGCAGGTAAGAGAGCAATGACATGCTTTACTTGCTTGAGGAAGAATATTGGAAAGTCAATACCAACAGAGCCATCCCATATCCCTCCAACAGATGGACCTTTTCAGGTAATACAAATCGACTTCATGCAGTTACCACCCTGTAGGAATTTGAAATATGTGTTAGTTTGCATTGATGTATTTTACAACTGGGTAGAAGCGTTCCCTGCTGCCACAAATACTGCTACGTTCACTGCAAAGAAAATTGTGCAGGAATTTGTGTGTAGATATGGTATCCCTAGAATAATTGAAAGTGACAGGGGTACCCATTTTACAGGTGAAGTCTTTCAGGTCATGTGCAAACTGATGGGAATTAATAGCAAGCTGCATACTCCGTACCGTCCACAGGCGAGCGCAAAGGTAGAGAGAGTGAACAGCACTATTAAGAACAAGCTGAGCAAATTAATGGCTGAAACTGGATTGTCGTGGCCAGAAGCTTTGCCACTAGTGTTGTACAGCATCAGAACCACTCCCAGGTCTCCCCTTAATTTATCACCCTTTGAAATCCTTTTTGGTCGACAACCTCATGTAATGATAGACCCCCAGGATGATTTAAAATGTAATAATGAAGTGACTGTGAAATATTTGGTTGGGATGAGCCAGCAGCTGAGAAATCAACAAAGAAATTTAAAGCTGGTGATCCCTGACCTACCGAACAGTAATTGTCATGACATTGAGCCTGGGGATTATGTGATGATTCAAAATTTCTTACGCTCGGGTTGCCTCATAGACAGGTGGGAAGGACCATACCAAGTCTTGTTAACCAGCACGACAGCATTGAAGGTCGCCGAAAGAGAGAATTGGGTCCACTCGTCCCTGTGCAAGAAGGTCGCTGACCCGAAGAGAACTCGTGACAAGGAGCAGAGTGTAGAGAATCTCGTATCACTGGAGTGTCTGTTCCGGGAAAGTTGAGAGGCAGGACTGTTGAAGGGCATCTGAGCACAGAGAGTAACAAGATCTAGAACGGTTGCCGTACCACTTTCTTTTTTCACCTCCCCCTGCATTTTTCCTTTCTTTTCTCCTTCTTATTTTCCTCCTTTCCCCTAACGAAATGGATCGATCACAAGAGACTGCCTTTCGGGTTCTGTTAGCAATTCTGGTTTTGATCAGTACAGTTTGTTTTGGTGAGAGTCGCAGAGAGGTCGAGCAGGGATCTGGAATGGGTTCTGATGGCGAGTATGAATTTGTAGGATCTCAGGAGCAGCACATCACTTTAGTAAAGGCTGGCATCAGTAAGGGATCTGGTAGTCAGCGAGCTCGGAGGCACTGTGAGGGGTTATTGTCTGATGAATATTGTATTTGTAGGAATTGTGAGAATATAGTAGAGGATGGGTGCATCCAGAGATGTCAGTCCAACCTTAATATCAACATGGACCGCCATCCGTTGAGTGATTACTACTCACTAGTGGGTAAGGTCTTAAACCAGACAGAATACTGGGTGTGCTCACAAGTACCTCAAGGTCAGAGTAAGTCAGGATTAGTACCGTACCCTTTAGCAATAGATGAGGTACTCGAATTGTGGGGTGGGAGACCGGTGGACAAGAAATTAAATATCTCTAGGCCCCCTAGTTTGAAGCTCCACCAGTATCATGTAGACAGGTCCTTATTGTGTTTTAATATTTCCAATGACCAAAAACCGGGAAATTTCGAAGTGACGTGGAATAATCAGACAATGACCTTTTCACACAGAGCTGATAGGATACCCATAGACTCTAAACTTGTACGTCAAATAGCCAACAGTGGGAGGTATTTTCGGTATAGGTATACTCGTGGAAGCAAGACCATGTGGGTTGGAAAAGTATCGCCAGGGTATTGTGCTCATATCATCCAGCCCGATACTTGTACTGAGCAGATGGGAGAACTAGGGATTGGTTTCTTTACTTGGAAAATTTGTAATATGGTGATGTTATATTTTGTCCCCTATGTTCTCCCAGATGATGCCTATTTCATATGTGGGAGGAAGGCGTACAAGTGGCTTGCCCCGAGCTCAGAGGGATTGTGTTATATTGGGAGAGTACTACCAGAGGTCATGACCATAACCCATGATAAGATGAAAGACGTTCACCGCAGTGCTCAGGCTCCTTATACTCATACTCACTATGAACACATCATCAAGAGACACTTCATAGATAGGGCACAGCACGCAGCCTCTGATTTGATCCACGAATCCACCGGGATTCAGTTCCTTCTCGCATTAGACATCACCCGTACTGCCAGAAGAACTATAAATTATAGGTATATCCATGCGCTAGCGAACTTGATAGATAATATCACTGAGATGTATGACGACACCTTCAGGTATACGGGAAGGGAGTTACAAGCTTACAAGAAGGAACTGATTCAGCACAGGATGGTCCTTAATTATGTCACAGCCGTGACAGGTGGGTACTGTGTTACCCTGGCAACTCAATATGGTGTGAAGTGCTGCACTTATATTACAAACAGTACTGACGACCCAACGGAGATTATCGATCAAAAGATGGACGATATCTTGCAGTTGAAGTGGGAGTTCAGGAGGAAGCACAACCTTACCTTAGCGACTGTGAGTAATGAACTGACCGGCTGGGTCTCATGGTTGAACCCATGCAAATGGTTCTCAGGTTTAGGAGAGTGGGCTCAGAATGTCATTATGAGTGTGGGGAAGTTTCTCCTTTGTATCCTGGGAATCGTCATAATTATTGGTTCGATATTTAGGTATGTTCAAATTCTAATGCGGCGCAAGCACAGCACAACTCTGATGAGTCTAGGGAGTGAGGGCGCTGTTATAGCAGCAGATTTAATTTACGACCCATCCATAGAGACAGTGTTATGATAAGGATTGCAAATGAATTTCATGGCCTGTTTCTTTCACCCGTTTTTCTTTTGTTTCCCCCTCTGTCCAGATACATCCATCCGGAAAAGACATCAGCCCTACCCAAAATGTTTATGTGAATGTATTTTATATATGTGTCTTATCTTCATCTCTGCAACCTCCAGTTAATGGCACACATAGTCGATAGGTGATATCCACATATACTAGCACTCACATATGTTTTTCCCTCCATGTATCATCAACTAAATGTGCACCCCATTTGTTGGAACAAGAAGCCGAAAAGAGCTTGGTAATGTTTGTTGGCCCATTTACAGACCCTTAATACGGGATGAGAAGGATTTAATGTATACTTCGCAATACCTCGAAGCTTATGTATAACATATATGGCACGATGATACATGCCCTCCCCAGACATGGATTCATACATACATGCTTTTTACTATCCCACTAGGTCATATATTTCCCACCTACAACTCTCCCCTGACCATCCAAGCTTCTGTAGATATTGTATAGATATTTTTCTGTTTATTGATTAGGTAGTGGCAGTTATTGGTGATTGCCAAAGGGTGGACTGTCAAAGTCGAAAAATATTGCGGTACACACACCACGTACAAACTACACACAGATGGCCTCCGCACGTGTACTTGTTCTGCCGTGCGTGCGCATATCCGCAATTTGCGTATGGTCGCTCCCGCGGTCCTGCGCATTAGCGCGTGGTATGAGTATTTACGGTAGAGTTTGTGAACGCATGGAAAAGCCATCAAAACACATTACATATTTAATCCAAATAGTGCACAATGTACACATAGGGGTAAATTTACTAAGGTGGGAGATTTTTAGAACTAGTGATGTTGCCCATGGCAACCAATCAGATTCTACTTACCATTTATCTAGCTGCTTCTAGCAGATAATAGATATCATCTGATTGGTTGCTATGGGCAACATCACCAGTTCTAAAAATCTCCCACCTTAGTAAATTTACCCCATAGTCTCCCTGCACCACATCAGTAAGTTACAACAGTTTAAATGGTAACAGAACAAAGGGATTCACCTTTACAGGATAGGAGGGGACAGAACAAGGTTATAAGGTGGTGTTTGGTATCCAGGTGTAGGGTATTGTAAGGGTAATATTCCGGTGTTGGTTTGAAGAAGATCACATGTTCCTGCGAATAGTTATGTGCAGGAGCAGAATATAGATATAAACTGTATTTACTGTACATTAAGTATGCGACAGGAACCCAGAGGAGACCACCCACAAGTGCATCTTGAACAGACATCGCCCACCTATTCAAACCGACCTATGACCTCTCCTGTACTATAAATGACCATCCCTGTGTCCAATGGACAAAGAGATTACAGTGTCCATTGTGTTAAGTTTTGGAAGATTGTATAAAAGGTGCCTGCTGCAGGCCTGGTCACACAAGACTCTCAAAGTTATCTATCTAGATGACCGAGGACCAGACTGGGTAGCGCGGCGAAATCCAAACACGTATGTACCATTGACTGTAGCCATTATTCTTTTGTATTGTATTGCTTGTTATTGTAACCCCCTTTCAGTAATAATATGCTGTGGTGTCGGAACCCAGCAGTTTAATTACAATCTGGTGTCGTGTCTTCCTTTCCCTGCTAAGGTTTAAAGTGTATTAATATTGCATGCATAGCTGTTAAGGGTTCACGGTGTATCATTGGGTGTGTACGCGCTGTGTGTACTTTGTACAGTCAGCGCAGCGTTTGTACGAAAAGTCCGTACTCGGTACGGGACTCTATACGCTAATGGTGTAATAAGTACGTAGGTTGCGGATTAAGTATAGCGGCCGCAGCGGCTTCATTTAAAGTGTATGAAATGTCTTTTTAAAGTGTTGCTTTTAGTCCTGTACGTAAATCAGCATTCTCACCAATGGAGGGACTGACAGAGTTGATCCGCAGATGACGAATGCCCTTGAGGAAAATCAGCCTTGCAGCTGCATTCAAAATGTATTGTAGTGGTGAGAGTCTATTTTTGGGAAGACCAGTCAGAAGACTATTGCAATAATCAATGCGGAAGATAATGAGTGCATGGATTAGAGTTCTTAGAGGTCTTAGATGCATGTACCATGATTTTGAGACAGACTGAATGTGGGGAACAAAGGAATGACACCTAGGCAGCAAGCTTGTGGTGTAGGGTTATCAACAGTGATAGAGATATCAGGTTAGTAACTATTATTGGGCAGAGGAAATATAATTAATTCTGTTTTGTAAAAATTACATTTGAGGTGGCGAGATGTCATCCAAGATGAAATGGCAGAAAGACATTCAGTGACATGGCCCAATACAGATGGTGACAAATCAGGGGAGGATAGGCAGATTTGAGTATCATCCGCATACAGATAATACTGAAATCCGAAGGAGCTCATTAGTTTGCCAAGAGATGTGGTATAGATTGAGAAAAGCAGAGGACCTAAGACCTTGTGGTACTCCAACTGATAGAGGTAGTGAACAGGCTGTGGAGCCAGAGAAACGAAAACTGGAAGAGCGATTAGATAGGTATTATTATTATTAGTATTATTACATTTTATTTATAAGGCGCCACAAGTGTTTTGCAGCACCATACAAAGGACAGCACAGGGAGACAAAACTTAGCATTACAGTAAATAAATAACAGAAATAGAGTACAGGTAACAAGGAGCACCACAATTCTCCAAACATAAAACAGCTAAGATGTAAGTAGTGAGGGAGTGATCATCCTACTACTAGAGGCTGGTGGCCATAGAGGGAGATGAGCCTTTACCAGCAGGAGAGAAAGTGGGTAAAGATGGTCACTGAGTAGGGGAGAGCTGCGAGTGAAATGTGCCGAGACGAGGGCTTAGATAACAAGAGGAAAGAGGGCCCTGCTCTGAAGAGCTAACAATCTAGTGGGAAGGTAGGTTGAAAACCAAGAAAGGGTTGTTCTCTGGAGACCTAGGGATTGTAGTATTTGTATGAGAAGAGAGTGATCAACAGTGTCAAAAGCAGCAGAGAGATCAAGGAGAATAAGAAGTGAGTAATGGTCTTTAGAGACTTAGCAGTGACCAGATCATTCACTACCTTAGTCAGTGCTGTTTCTGTTGAGTGTTGGGTATGAAAGCCTGATTGTAGTGGGTCCAATAAGTTGTGTAAGTTAAGAAAGTGTGTGAGGCGAGTGTAGGCAAGTCTCTCAAGTAGCTTGGACGGGCATGGGAGCTGAGAAATGGGATGTTAATTTGAGAGAGAGTTAGGGTCAGAATTGAGTTTTTTCCCCGAATAGGAGTAATCACTGCATGTTTAAACAGGGATGGAAAGATACCAGTAGACAGAGAGGGATAACAGATTTTAGTTGAAGTTGGGATGAACACAGGAGACAGAGCTTTACTAATTTGTGAGGGTATAGGATCAAGGGAAGAGGTAATAGAGCAGGCAGAGGAGAAGAGTGCAGATATTTCATCTTCACTTGTGGGATCAAATGAAAAGAAGGTGCCAGATAGTTCAGGTAGGGAATTTAGCAGGTCACTGGCTGTGGAAGAGCATACCATTTCATTTCAGATCTTATCAATCTTGTCCTTGAAGTAGGAATCAAGAGCTTGTGTACTGATAGTAGCTGGTGGGATTGGTGAGGGAGGGATAAGAAATTATTTAAATGTATTAAAATGTCGCTTTGGGTTACAGGCTTGAGCAGAGATGAGAGATTGGAAATATGTTTGTTTGGCAGTGTCCAGAGCATTACGATAAGAGCGGCAAATGGTCTTATATGTGGGGAAGTCACTTGAACTAAGAGACATACGCCACTGACGTTCTACTTTCCGTGAATGTTTTTGTAGGTGTCTTGTGAATTTAGAGTGCCACGGTTGACATCTAAGTCTACGTGGAGTTGTGATGGGTAGCTGGAGCCACTTCATCAGGGGCTGTTTCTAGAGTCTGGTTCAGGTATTATACATTCATCTCAGGAGAGGTGAATTTGGTGAGAATAGTTGTTGTTAAATGTTCCACATGTGCTGATTGGAGCTTTCATAGCCGCATACGCACCAATATTATGCTTCTGTGTTATTCTTTTTGCCCCAAAAAATAATAATTTCTCATACGTCCTAGAGGATGCTGGGGTCCACTTCATGACCATGGGGTATAAGCGGTTCCGCAGGAGCCATGGGCACTCTTAAGACTTTTCAATGGGTGTGAACTGGCTCCTCCCTCTATGCCCCTCCTCCAGACCTCAGTTTTAGAAATGTGCCCAGGCAGACTGGATGCACTCTAGGGGAGCTCTACAGAGTTTCTCTGAAAGACTTATGTTAGGTTTTTTATTTTCAGGGAGAACTGCTGGCAACAGTCTCCCTGCTTCGTGGGACTGAGGGCAGTGCCGTAACTAGCCATTTTAGCGCTGTGTGCAAGAAACGACAGTGGCGCCCCCCCCCACCATGTAAGACAGGGGCAGTGCGCCGCAGGCGCGCAAAAAATTTATAGGGGCGTGGCTTCGCGGGGAAGGGGCGTGGCCACAAAATAACAGCAATTCATACTACGGTGCACAGTAGTCTACATTATTCAAATTACGCTGCACAGTAGCGCCACTACACCAGGTAGAACCCCTTTTATTAGAGATGAGCGCCGGAAATTTTTCGGGTTTTGTGTTTTGGTTTTGGGTTCGGTTCCGCGGCCGTGTTTTGGGTTCGACCGTGTTTTGGCAAAACCTCACCGAATTTTTTTTGTCGGATTCGGGTGTGTTTTGGATTCGGGTGTTTTTTTTAAAAAACACTAAAAAACAGCTTAAATCATAGAATTTGGGGGTCATTTTGATCCCAAAGTATTATTAACCTCAAAAACCATAATTTACACTCATTTTCAGTCTATTCTGAATACCTCACACCTCACAATATTATTTTTAGTCCTAAAATTTGCACCTAGGTCGCTGGATGACTAAGCTAAGCGACCCTAGTGGCCGACACAAACACCGTGCCCATCTAGGAGTGGCACTGCAGTGTCACGCAGGATGGCCCTTCCAAAAAACCCTCCCCAAACAGCACATGACGCAAAGAAAAAAAGAGGCGCAATGAGGTAGCTGTGTGAGTAAGATAAGCGACCCTAGTGGCCGACACAAACACCGGGCCCATTTTGGAGTGGCACTGCTGTGTCACGCAGGATGGCCCTTCCAAAAAACCCTCCCCAAACAGCACATGACGCAAAGAAAAAAAGAGGCGCAATGAGGTAGCTGTGTGAGTAAGATAAGCGACCCTAGTGGCCGACACAAACACCGTGCCCATCTAGGAGTGGCACTGCAGTGTCACGCAGGATGGCCCTTCCAAAAAACCCTCCCCAAACAGCACATGACGCAAAGAAAAAAAGAGGCGCAATGAGGTAGCTGTGTGAGTAAGATAAGCGACCCTAGTGGCCGACACAAACACCGTGCCCATCTAGGAGTGGCACTGCAGTGTCACGCAGGATGGCCCTTCCAAAAAACCCTCCCCAAACAGCACATGACGCAAAGAAAAAAAGAGGCGCAATGAGGTAGCTGTGTGAGTAAGATAAGCGACCCTAGTGGCCGACACAAACACCGTGCCCATCTAGGAGTGGCACTGCAGTGTCACGCAGGATGGCCCTTCCAAAAAACCCTCCCCAAACAGCACATGACGCAAAGAAAAAAAGAGGCGCAATGAGGTAGCTGTGTGAGTAAGATAAGCGACCCTAGTGGCCGACACAAACACCGGGCCCATCTAGGAGTGGCACTGCAGTGTCACGCAGGATGGCCCTTCCAAAAAACCCTCCCCAAACAGCACATGACGCAAAGAAAAAAAGAGGCGCAATGAGGTAGCTGTGTGAGTAAGATAAGCGACCCTAGTGGCCGACACAAACACCGTGCCCATCTAGGAGTGGCACTGCAGTGTCACGCAGGATGGCCCTTCCAAAAAACCCTCCCCAAACAGCACATGATGCAAAGAAAAAAAGAGGCGCAATGAGGTAGCTGTGTGAGTAAGATAAGCGACCCTAGTGGCCGACACAAACACCGGGCCCATCTAGGAGTGGCACTGCAGTGTCACGCAGGATGGCCCTTCCAAAAAACCCTCCCCAAACAGCACATGACGCAAAGAAAAAAAGAGGCGCAATGAGGTAGCTGTGTGAGTAAGATAAGCGACCCTAGTGGCCGACACAAACACCGTGCCCATCTAGGAGTGGCACTGCAGTGTCACGCAGGATGGCCCTTCCAAAAAACCCTCCCCAAACAGCACATGACGCAAAGAAAAAAAGAGGCGCAATGAGGTAGCTGTGTGAGTAAGATAAGCGACCCTAGTGGCCGACACAAACACCGTGCCCATCTAGGAGTGGCACTGCAGTGTCACGCAGGATGGCCCTTCCAAAAAACCCTCCCCAAACAGCACATGACGCAAAGAAAAAAAGAGGCGCAATGAGGTAGCTGTGTGAGTAAGATAAGCGACCCTAGTGGCCGACACAAACACCGTGCCCATCTAGGAGTGGCACTGCAGTGTCACGCAGGATGGCCCTTCCAAAAAACCCTCCCCAAACAGCACATGACGCAAAGAAAAAAAGAGGCGCAATGAGGTAGCTGTGTGAGTAAGATAAGCGACCCTAGTGGCCGACACAAACACCGGGCCCATCTAGGAGTGGCACTGCAGTGTCACGCAGGATGGCCCTTCCAAAAAACCCTCCCCAAACAGCACATGACGCAAAGAAAAAAAGAGGCGCAATGAGGTAGCTGTGTGAGTAAGATAAGCGACCCTAGTGGCCGACACAAACACCGGGCCCATCTAGGAGTGGCACTGCAGTGTCACACAGGATGGCCCTTCCAAAAAACATTCCACAAACAGCACATGACGCAAAGAAAAATTAAAGAAAAAAGAGGTGCAAGATGGAATTGTCCTTGGGCCCTCCCACCCACCCTTATGTTGTATAAACAGGACATGCACACTTTAACCAACCCATCATTTCAGTGACAGGGTCTGCCACACGACTGTGACTGAAATGACGGGTTGGTTTGGACCCCCACCAAAAAAGAAGCAATTAATCTCTCCTTGCACAAACTGGCTCTACAGAGGCAAGATGTCCACCTCATCATCATCCTCCGATATATCACCGTGTACATCCCCCTCCTCACAGATTATCAATTCGTCCCCACTGGAATCCACCATCTCAGCTCCCTGTGTACTTTGTGGAGGCAATTGCTGCTGGTCAATGTCTCCACGGAGGAATTGATTATAATTCATTTTAATGAACATCATCTTCTCCACATTTTCTGGATGTAACCTCGTACGCCGATTGCTGACAAGGTGAGCGGCGGCACTAAACACTCTTTCGGAGTACACACTTGTGGGAGGGCAACTTAGGTAGAATAAAGCCAGTTTGTGCAAGGGCCTCCAAATTGCCTCTTTTTCCTGCCAGTATAAGTACGGACTGTGTGACGTGCCTACTTGGATGCGGTCACTCATATAATCCTCCACCATTCTTTCAATGGTGAGAGAATCATATGCAATGACAGTAGACGACATGTCCGTAATCGTTGTCAGGTCCTTCAGTCCGGACCAGATGTCAGCATCAGCAGTCGCTCCAGACTGCCCTGCATCACCGCCAGCGGGTGGGCTCGGAATTCTGAGCCTTTTCCTCGCACCCCCAGTTGCGGGAGAATGTGAAGGAGGAGATGTTGACAGGTCGCGTTCCGCTTGACTTGACAATTTTCTCACCAGCAGGTCTTTCAACCCCAGCAGACTTGTGTCTGCCGGAAAGAGAGATCCAAGGTAGGCTTTAAATCTAGGATCGAGCACGGTGGCCAAAATGTAGTGCTCTGATTTCAACAGATTGACCACCCGTGAATCCTTGTTAAGCGAATTAAGGGCTCCATCCACAAGTCCCACATGCCTAGCGGAATCGCTCCGTGTTAGTTCCTCCTTCAATGTCTCCAGCTTCTTCTGCAAAAGCCTGATGAGGGGAATGACCTGACTCAGGCTGGCAGTGTCTGAACTGACTTCACGTGTGGCAAGTTCAAAGGGCAGCAGAACCTTGCACAACGTTGAAATCATTCTCCACTGCGCTTGAGACAGGTGCATTCCACCTCCTATATCGTGCTCAATTGTATAGGCTTGAATGGCCTTTTGCTGCTCCTTCAACCTCTGAAGCATATAGAGGGTTGAATTCCACCTCGTTACCACTTCTTGCTTCAGATGATGGCAGGGCAGGTTCAGTAGTTTTTGGTGGTGCTCCAGTCTTCTGTACGTGGTGCCTGTACGCCGAAAGTGTCCCGCAATTCTTCTGGCCACCGACAGCATCTCTTGCACGCCCCTGTCGTTTTTTAAATAATTCTGCACCACCAAATTCAAGGTATGTGCAAAACATGGGACGTGCTGGAATTTGCCCATATTTAATGCACACACAATATTGCTGGCGTTGTCCGATGCCACAAATCCACAGGAGAGTCCAATTGGGGTAAGCCATTCCGCGATGATCTTCCTCAGTTGCCGTAAGAGGTTTTTAGCTGTGTGCGTATTCTGGAAAGCGGTGATACAAAGCGTAGCCTGCCTAGGAAAGAGTTGGCGTTTGCGAGATGCTGCTACTGGTGCCGCCGCTGCTGTTCTTGCGGCGGGAGTCCATACATCTACACAGTGGGCTGTCACAGTCATATAGTCCTGACCCTGCCCTGCTCCACTTGTCCACATGTCCGTGGTTAAGTGGACATTGGGTACAGCTGCATTTTTTAGTACACTGGTGACTCTTTTTCTGAGGTCTGTGTACATTTTTGGTATCGCCTGCCTAGAGAAATGGAACCTAGATGGTATTTGGTACCGGGGACACAGTACCTCCAACAAGTCTCTAGTTGGCTCTGCAGTAATGATGGATACCGGAACCACGTTTCTCACCACCCAGGATGCCAAGGCCTCAGTTATCCGCTTTGCAGCAGGATGACTGCTGTGATATTTCATTTTCCTCGCAAAGGACTGTTGGACAGTCAATTGCTTGGTGGAAGTAGTAAAAGTGGTCTTACGACTTCCCCTCTGGGATGACCATCGACTCCCAGCAGCAACAACAGCAGCGCCAGCAGCAGTAGGCGTTACACGCAAGGATGCATCGGAGGAATCACAGGCAGGAGAGGACTCGTCAGAATTGCCAGTGACATGGCCTGCAGGACTATTGGCATTCCTGGGGAAGGAGGAAATTGACACTGAGGGAGTTGGTGGGGTGGTTTGCGTGAGCTTGGTTACAAGAGGAAGGGATTTACTGGTCAGTGGACTGCTTCCGCTGTCGCCCAAAGTTTTTGAACTTGTCACTGACTTATGATGAATGCGCTGCAGGTGACGTATAAGGGAGGATGTTCCGAGGTGGTTAACGTCCTTACCCCTACTTATTACAGCTTGACAAAGGCAACACACGGCTTGACACCTGTTGTCCGCATTTCTGTTGAAATACTTCCACACCGAAGAGCTGATTTTTTTTGTATTTTCACCAGGCATGTCAATGGCCATATTCCTCCCACGGACAACAGGTGTCTCCCCGGGTGCCTGACTTAAACAAACCACCTCACCATCAGAATCCTCCTGGTCAATTTCCTCCCCAGCGCCAGCAACACCCATATCCTCCTCATCCTGGTGTACTTCAACACTGACATCTTCAATCTGACTATCAGGAACTGGACTGCGGGTGCTCCTTCCAGCACTTGCAGGGGGCGTGCAAATGGTGGAAGGCGCATGCTCTTCACGTCCAGTGTTGTGAAGGTCAGGCATCGCAACCGACACAATTGGACTCTCCTTGTGGATTTGGGATTTCGAAGAACGCACAGTTCTTTGCGGTGCTTTTGCCAGCTTGAGTCTTTTCAGTTTTCTAGCGAGAGGCTGAGTGCTTCCATCCTCATGTGAAGCTGAACCACTAGCCATGAACATAGGCCAGGGCCTCAGCCGTTCCTTGCCACTCCGTGTGGTAAATGGCATATTGGCAAGTTTACGCTTCTTCTCCGACAATTTTATTTTAGGTTTTGGAGTCTTTTTTTTACTGATATTTGGTGTTTTGGATTTTACATGCTCTGTACTATGACATTGGGCATCGGCCTTGGCAGACGACGTTGCTGGCATTTCATCGTCTCGGCCATGACGAGGTGGAAGTGGATCTTGATCTTTCCCTAATTTTGGAACCTCAACATTTTTGTTCTCCATATTTTATTAGGCACAACTAAAAGGCACCTCAGGTAAACAATGGAGATGGATGGATACTAGTATACTTATGGATGGACTGCCGAGTGCCGACACAGAGGTAGCTACAGCCGTGGACTACCGTACTGTGTCTGCTGCTAATATAGACTGGATGATAATGAGATGAAATCAATATATATATATGTATGTATATATAATATCACTAGTACTGCAGCCGGACAGGTAGATAATATATTTATTAGGTAATGATGACTGATGACGGACCTGCTGGACACTGTCAGCTCAGCAGCACCGCAGACTGCTACAGTAAGCTACTATACTATAGTAGTATGTACAAAGAAGAAAGAAAAAAAAAAACCACGGGTAGGTGGTATACAATTATGGATGGACTGCCGAGTGCCGACACAGAGGTAGCTACAGCCGTGGACTAACGTACTGTGTCTGCTGCTAATATAGAGTCTAGACTGGATGATAAATTATTGATAATGAGATGAAATCAATATAATATCACTAGTACTGCAGCCGGACAGGTACTATATATATTTATTATGTAATGACTGATGACGGACCTGCTGGACACTGTCAGGTCAGCACTGCAGCACCGCAGACTGCTACAGTAAGCTACTATAGTAGTATGTATAAAGAAGAATGAAAAAAAAAAACCACAGGTAGGTGGTATACAATATTATATATATATATATATATATATATTATATACAATTATATATATATATATATATATATATTAAACTGGTGGTGATTGATTATTAAACTGGTGGTCAGGTCACGTTGCAACTTGCAACTAGTACTCCGAGTCCTAAGCAGACAATCACAAAATATATTATTATACTGGTGGTCAGTGTGGTCACAACAATGGCAGTGTGGCACTGACTCTGGCAGCAAAAGTGTGCACTGTACGTAACGTTATATGTACTCCTGAGTCCTGCTCTCAGACTCTAACTGCTCCCCACTGTCAGTGTCTCCCCCACAAGTCAGATAATACACTTACAGTCACACTATCTAATCTATAAATATCACTTCAGCAAGTAGTATAGTAGTATACAGTATAGTAGTACTCCTCCTAATAATGCTCCCCAAAATACTGTGTCTCTCTCTTCTCTAAACGGAGAGGACGCCAGCCACGTCCTCTCCCTATGACTCTATTATAAATATCACTTCAGCAAGTAGTATAGTAGTATACAGTATAGTAGTACTCCTCCTAATAATGCTCCCCAAAATACTGTGTCTCTCTCTTCTCTAAACGGAGAGGACGCCAGCCACGTCCTCTCCCTATGACTCTATTATAAATATCACTTCAGCAAGTGTTATAGTAGTATACAGTATAGTAGTACTCCTCCTAATAATGCTCCCCAAAATACTGTGTCTCTCTCTTCTCTAAACGGAGAGGACGCCAGCCACGTCCTCTCCCTATGACTCTATTATAAATATCACTTCAGCAAGTAGTATAGTAGTATACAGTATAGTAGTACTCCTCCTAATAATGCTCCCCAAAATACTGTGTCTCTCTCTTCTCTAAACGGAGAGGACGCCAGCCACGTCCTCTCCCTATGACTCTATTATAAATATCACTTCAGCAAGTAGTATAGTAGTATACAGTATAGTAGTACTCCTCCTAATAATGCTCCCCAAAATACTGTGTCTCTCTCTTCTCTAAACGGAGAGGACGCCAGCCACGTCCTCTCCCTATGACTCTATTATAAATATCACTTCAGCAAGTAGTATAGTAGTATACAGTATAGTAGTACTCCTCCTAATAATGCTCCCCAAAATACTGTGTCTCTCTCTTCTCTAAACGGAGAGGACGCCAGCCACGTCCTCTCCCTATGACTCTATTATAAATATCACTTCAGCAAGTAGTATAGTAGTATACAGTATAGTAGTACTCCTCCTAATAATGCTCCCCAAAATACTGTGTCTCTCTCTTCTCTAAACGGAGAGGACGCCAGCCACGTCCTCTCCCTATGACTCTATTATAAATATCACTTCAGCAAGTAGTATAGTAGTATACAGTATAGTAGTACTCCTCCTAATAATGCTCCCCAAAATACTGTGTCTCTCTCTTCTCTAAACGGAGAGGACGCCAGCCACGTCCTCTCCCTATGACTCTATTATAAATATCACTTCAGCAAGTAGTATAGTAGTATACAGTATATAGTAGTACTCCTCCTAATAATGCTCCCCAAAATACTGTGTCTCTCTCTTCTCTAAACGGAGAGGACGCCAGCCACGTCCTCTCCCTATGACTCTATTATAAATATCACTTCAGCAAGTAGTATA
>NC_086449.1:768292174-768314674 GCF_028390025.1 Pseudophryne corroboree | reverse complement strand
GGGGGAGCAGAGAGCCGCAGCAGCGCTGTTTGATTGGTAGTAAGCGCCGCTGCAGCATCCCCCTCTCCTTCTGTATTGGTTGCCTGGCGCTGCTGTGGATGCTGGGATGAAGGAACCGCATCCCAGCATCCACAGCAGCGCCGGGCAGCCAATACAGAAGGAGAGGGGGATGCTGCAGCGGCGCTTACTACCAATCAAATAGCGCTGCTGCGGCTTCCTGCTCCCCCTCCCTCCTCCTCCTTGAATGCTGCCCGGCGCTGGAGCGCGGCGCACGGCGCACACAGAGGCGGCATGTAATGAGTCAATTTGACTCATTACATGCCGCTGGCCGTTGCGCCCCCAGGGCAACTGCGCTGTGTGCCAAGCCCCCTTGGCACACACGTAGTTACGGCCCTGACTGAGGGGTCAGAAGTAGGAACCAACTTCCTGAAGAGTTTCATGGCTCTGCTTCTGGCTGACAGGACACCATCAGCTCCTGAAGGGTACTGAACGCTAGCCGTGTCTAGCTGCTCACTCCCACAGCACGCCGTCACCCCCCTCACAGAGCCAGAAGTCAGAAGACAGGTGAGACGAAGAAGACAGGTCTTCTGTCAAGTAAAGTGACGGCTGAGGTACCGCGCGGCTGGCGGGAGTGCAGTGCGCCATTGCTGCCCACACACACAGGCACTGCAGGGTGCAGGGCACGGGAGGGGGCACCCTTAGCAGCAAAAATACCTATATACACTGGCAAATAGGGGGCATAAGATGCCCAGGCACAGCCCTACCCCTGCCAGTATAAATATTATGCAAAGTCTCTGAGGTAAAAACGCGCCATTGCCGGAGCGGAGCTTTTTCCTCAGGCAGCCAGCACACTGCTCATCGCCATTTTCTCTCTCTCCTCAGGCTGCAGAGACATCGCTGGTCCTCCTTCACTTCTGACTACAAGTATCAGGGTGCAAAACGGGGGGGGCACAAGCGAATTTGGTGCTTTACAAGTGTGTTTTACTGTGTAAAAAGCGCTGCATGTCAGTAGGCATTCTGTGTTCACAGGCATTAGATACTGGCGCTGGGGTTGTGAACTGGCTGCTCCTAAACTGTGTCCCTCTGTGGGTCTGTCCCCTATAAGTCCCAGTGTGTCTGTGTGTGTGTTGTGCATGTGTGTAAGACAGGTCAGAGGCAGGGAGTTCTTCCCCAGAGGAAGCCATTTTAGGGACACAGACTTGTAATGCGGTGGCGCTGCCAGCACACCAAGAGCCTGCATGGGTGAAAGAAATACGTGATAGTATACATCATATCAATAGGAGATTAGATAAGTCTGAATCTCATGCTGAGTGCTGGAGAAAATCTGTGGAAGATGTGATTTTTCAGGGTTCTGTTCTTCCATCTGCAGGCGACCCCTCTGGGTCACATAAGAGACCATTTGCGAATATTGTGAATACTGATACCGACACGGACACTGATTCCTGTGTCGACGATAGTGACTCCAGGGAAATAGATCATAAATTGGCAAAAAATATACAATATATGATTGTAGCTATAAGGGAAGTTCTGGAAGTCACAGAAGCCACTCCTGTACCTCAGGAGAAGACTTATTTCTATAAAGAAAAGAAATCTAAGGTCACTTTCCCTCCTTCACACAAGCTTAATACTCTCTTTGAAGGGATGTGGGTGTATCCCAAAAAGAAAATTCGTATTCCCAAGAGAATTCAAATGGCTTATCCTTTTCTGGTAGAGGACAGGAAAAAATGGGAGTCACCCCCTGTGTTAGACAGTGCACTGTCCAGGTTGACAAAGAAGGTAATTCTCCCTGCACCTGGCACGGCTTCACTAAAGGAGCCGGCTGACCGGAAAGCTCAGGCTCATAATTGCTTGCGCATGGGTGAAGGTGCATACACACGGTGAGATTCGGACTTATCCGATTCTCACCGTGCGACAGGGGGCCGGGTCGGCACTTAGCCAGTATCGCAAGCACATAATGAGTGTGCTTGCGATGCTGGCTATGTGCGATGTCAATCCTGACTATCTCTTCTATAGAGATAGTCAGGATTGACTTGCCTGCACAGCCTATTTTTTCGTCCGATGCCGACCGTGCGGGGCCGCGCATCGGCATCGGATCGGGATCGCAAGGTGACTGTCACCTTGCGATCTGCACTATCTTTTCTTCCGATTCTGACTATATAGTCAGAATCGGAAGAAAATATCGACCCGTGTGTACACAGCTTAAGTCGCGCTATTGAAAAATGGTCAGACAACGTGTCATAAGAAATTGACACGATTGATAAAGATGAGATACTCCTTAAGTTAGGTAATATCAAAGATGCTGCCACATACATGCTAGAAGCGATGAAAGATATTGGTCTCTTGAGTTCACAAGCCGCTACCATGGCAGTATCGGCTCGAAGGGCGTTGTGGATTCGCCAGTGGAACATGGATGCAGATTCCAAAAGAAATATGGAGGCTCTCCCATATAAAGGTGAGGCCTTATTTCGCGATGGACTGGATGCGTTAGTCTCGGCGGCTACCATAGGTAAGTTTACTTTTTTGCCCTCTGCGCCTGCACCGGCAAAAAATACATCACTCTCACATGCAGTCCTTTCGGCCCAATAAATACAAAAAAGCGAGAGGTTCCCCCTTCTTTGCAGGAAGGGAAAGAAGTCCACAGCGGCTTCAGGTTCCCAGGAGCAGAAGTCTACCCCTACTTCTGCCAAATCTTCAGCATGACACTGGGGCTCCCTTGCGGGAGTTCGCTCGGGTGGGGGCACGTCTCAAACTGTTCTGCCAAGCCTGGATTCTGTCTGGCCTGGATCCCTGGGTGTTACAAATAGTGTCCCAGGGGTACAAGCTGGAGTTTCAAGACGTTCCCCCATGCCGATTTTTCAAATCGACCTTGCCAGCTTCTCTTCCAGAAAGAGAAGCAGTAACAGCGGAAACCCAAAAATTATGTAAGGATCAGGTCATAGTCCTGGTACCTTTGTCACAACAAGGGAAGGGGTTTTATTCAAGCCTTTTTGTAGTTCCAAAGCCGGACGGCTCGGTCAGACCGATCCTAAACCTAAAAAATCTGAATCTCTACTTGAAACGATTCAAGTTCAAAATGGAATCACTGAGGGTAGTGATTTCCAGTCTGGAGGAGGGGGATTACATGGTGTCAGTAGACATAAAGGATGCTTACCTGCATGTTCCCATTTATCCTCCTCACCAGGCTTATCTGAGATTCACGGTTCAGGATTGCCATTACCAATTCCAGACGTTGCCTTTTCGGTCTCTTCACGGCGCCGAGGGTATTCACCAAGGTGATGGCAGAGATGATGGTTCTCCTGCGTCAAAAAGGAGTCAATATAATTCCTTATCTAGACGATCTCCTGATAAATGCGAGATCCAGGGAGCAGTTGTTACAGAACATCACACTCTCCCTGTCTATACTCCAACAACACGGTTGGATCATAAATTATCCAAAGTCACAGTTGGCCCAGACGACAAGATTGCCTTTTCTCGGGATGATCCTGGACACAGAAGTCCAGAGAGTTTTTCTTCCGGTGGAAAAGGCTCTGGAAATCCAGAAAATGGTACAACAGATATTGAAGCCAACAAGTGTGTCAATCCATCAGTGCATTCGGTTGTTGGGTAAAATGGTGGCGGCCTACGAGGCCATACAGTTTGTCAGGTTCCATGCCAGAGTATTCCAGTGGGACCTGTTGGACAAGTGGTCGGGATCCCACCTACACATGCACCGAAAGATAGTCCTGTCATCAAAAGCCAGGATCTCCCTCCTGTGGTGGCTACACAGCTCGCACCTACTAGAGGGACGCAGGTTCGAGATTCAGGACTGGGTCCTGGTAACCACGGATGCAAGTCTCCGAGGCTGGGGAGCTGTCCCTCATGGGGAAAGCTTCCAAGGAAAATGGTCAAGTCAGGAAGCCTGCCTTCACATAAACGTGCTGAAAGTGAGAGCCATTTACAACGGCCTTCAACAAGCGGTACATCTTCTTCAAGATCATCCCGTGCAGATCCAGTCAGACAATGTAAGAGCAGTCGCGTACATAAACCGTCAAGGCGGAACGAAAAGCAGAGCGGCAATGGCAGAGGTGACGAAGATCCTCCTCTGGGCAGAAAGACATGTAAAGGCTCTGTCGGCAATTTTCATTCCGGGAGTAGACAACTGGGAAGCAGACTTCCTCAGCAGACACGATCTCCACCCAGGAGAGTGGGGACTCCACCAAGAAATCTTCGCAGAGGTGACAAGTCTTTGGGGAGTTCCACAAGTAGACATGACGGCATCTCGTCGCAACAAGAAGCTTCAGAAATATTGTTCCAGGTCGAGAGACCCTCAACCAATAGCAGTGGATGCGCTAGTGACCCAGTGGGTATTCCGGTCAGTGTATGTCTTCCCTCCACTTCAGCTGATCCGAAAAGTTCTCAGGATCATAAGAAGAACAAGGGTTCGAGCAATCTTCATTGCCCCAGACTGGCCAAGGAGGGCTTGGTACCCAGATCTTCAGGAGTTGCTCATAAAAGATCCTCGGCCTCTTCCTCTTTGAGAGGACCTGCTGCAACAGGGGCCGTGCGTGTATCAAGACTTACCGTGGCTATGTTTGACGGCATGGCTGTTGAGTGCCGGATCCTAGCCCGACAGGGTATTCCAAAGGAAGTCATTCCCACACTTATTCAGGCCAGGAAAGGAGTAACGTCGAAACATTACCACCGTATTTGGAGAAAATATGTGTCTTGGTGTGAATCCAAGAAGGCTCCTACGGAAGAGTTTCAGTTGGGACGTGTTCTCCATTTTCTGCAGACTGGCGTGGAGGCGGGCCTTCGATTGGGGTCAATCAAGGTCCAGATTTCGGCCTTGTCAATTTTTTTCCAAAAACAATTGGCCGCTCTTCCAGAGGTTCAGACCTTCGTGAAAGGGGTTCTGCACATCCAGCCTCCATTTGTGCCTCCAGTGGCACCATGGGACCTTAATGTGGTGTTGCAGTTCCTTCAATCGGATTGGTTTGAGCCTCTACAAGAGACAGAGTTGAAGTTTCTCACTTGGAAAGTGGTGATGCTTTTGGCATTGGCATCCGCAAGGCGGGTGTCTGAATTGGGGGCCTTGTCTCACAAGAGCCCTTACCTGGTTTTTCATGAAGATAGGGCAGAGTTGAGAACTCGCCAACATTTTCTTTCGAAGGTGGTTTCATCTTTCCACATAAACCAACCTATTGTAGTGCCAGTAGTTACTGACAAGTTCACTGAGTCAAAGTCTCTAGATGTGGTTAGAGCTTTGAAGATTTATATCGCTAGAACAGCTAGGATACGGAAAACAGAGGCTCTGTTTGTCCTGTAGAGATTGGGTGTCCTGCTTTCAAGCAGACTATTGCGCGCTGGATCAGAGGGACGATTCAGCATGCACATTCTACGGCTGGATTGCCGTTACCTTCGTCGGTGAAGTCCCATTTTACTAGGAAGGTGGGCTCATCCTGGGCGGCTGCCCGGGGTGTCTCGGCATTACAACTTTGCCGAGCAGCTGCTTGGTCAGGGTCAAACACATTTGCTAAGTTCTACAAGTTTGACACCTTGGCCGATGAAGACCTCAAGTTCGGTCAATTGGTGCAGCAGGGTCATCCGCACTCTCCCACCCGTACTGGAGCTTTGGTATAAACCCCATGGTCATGAAGTTGACCCCAGCATCCTCTAGGACGTATGAGAAAACAGGATTTTAATACCTACCAGTAAATCCTTTTCTCCTAGTCCGTAGAGGATGCTGGGCGCCCGTCCCAGTGCGTACTTTACCTGCAGTTTTGTTATTAGAATAACACAAGTTGTGTTTTATTAGTTTCAGCATGTTGCTGTAATTGGTTCATGCCTGTTGGCGTGTGTTGTGTTGATGGCCATGTGTGCGGCATGGTTGCGGTGTGAGCTGGTATGTATCTCACCATTAGTTTTAAAGTAAATCCTTTCCTTGAAATGTCCGTCTCCCTGTGCACAGTTCCTATAACTGAGGTCTGGAGGAGGGGCATAGAGGGAGGAGCCAGTTCACACCCATTGAAAAGTCTTAAGAGTGCCCATGGCTCCTGCGTAACCGTCTATACCCCATGGTCATGAAGTGGACCCCAGCATCCTCTATGGACTAGGAGAAAAGGATTTACCGGTAGGTATTAAAATCCTATTTTTTGTACAAGAGATTTTGTACATTTTGCTAATACATTTAGTGAATATAGGGGGTCATTCTGACCCGTTCGCTCGCTGCATTTTAACGCAGCAGAGCGAACAGGTCCCTAGTGCGCATGCGCCGTAGTGCACAGGCGCATGCCAGACGGCTGAAGGCCGTAGCAGGGATGCAATCGCCTCTGACTGATTGACAGACAGAGGCGATCGTGGGTTTGGCAGGCGTAGCCGGACTGAACGGGGGACGGTCCGCAACGGCTGCAATGAGTAGCTCCCGGCCAGCACGCTAAAGCTGCACTGGACGGAAGTTTCTCTTGAAGTGCAAAGGCATCGCAGTTCTACGATGGGGGGCCGGACTGACATGCGGGGCGGGCTAGCCCTGTGCTGGGCGTCCCCCCGCATGTCAGGGAAGAAGATCGTAGCTGTGCTAAATTTAGCACAGCTACGATCAACTCGGAATGACCCCCATAGTGAAATAGTTAAATGAAATGGATTAAGATAAAACATGTGCGCAAGTGGGACGTGTCTGTGAAGTGTCTGGCGTATACCAGGCACACATGCTAGTGATCTACACCATACTTGCCTACTTTTGAAAAAGCATTTCAAGGAGATGTGAAAGTAACACCTATCAGCGCTGGCGTGTACTGCTACATGGGAGAGGCGTTTCATGAAAATGTCTTACATTCAAATGTAAATGAGACCCAAAGTTAGTAAGATCTATTTGTTGAAGAAAAGACCCTTATATTTTGCAGGATTTGTTCGTGTATTGGCCCTCATTCCGAGTTGTTCGCTCGGTAAATTTCTTCGCATCGCAGCGATTTTCCGCTTAGTGCGCATGCGCAATGTCCGCACTGCGACTGCGCCAAGTAAATTTGCTATTCATTTAGGACTTTTACTCACGGCTTTTTCTTCGCTCAGGCGATCGTAGAGTGATTGACAGGAAATGGGTGTTTCTGGGCGGAAACGGGCCGTTTTATGGGCGTGTGGGAAAAACCGCTACCGTTTCCGGAAAAAACGCAGGAGTGGCTGGAGAAACGGGGGAGTGTCTGGGCGAACGCTGGGTGTGTTTGTGACGTCAAACCAGGAACGACAAGCACAGAACTGATCGCAGATGCCGAGTAAGTCTGAAGCTACTCAGAAACTGCTACGAGGTGTGTAATCGCAATATTGCGAATACATCGTTCGCAATTTTAAGATGCTAAGATTCACTCCCAGTAGGCGGCGGCTTAGCGTGTGCAATGCTGCTAAAATCCGCTTGCGAGCGAACAACTCGGAATGACCCCCATTGTGTTTTACAAGAGCTTCCATATACTGTAAGTGGCCATAGGGATCATTGTGCCTTATAAGTAACCAATGCAAGGAAATAGCACTAATGATCCCATTTGAATGTGTATAGCTCTGATTTCTTTCCCCCCCCCAAGAATGTAATAGCTGCATAATGGGGGTAAGGCGCAATCAGGGAGATTGCTGGACTTTTCAGGGAGTGAGGGAGATTGCTGCTATTTCAGGGAGTCTCCTGCAGAATGAGGGACGGTAGGCAACTCTGATCTACACTGACATGCATCTTGCGGGTCACAATTGGGGCCTTCTTAATCTAATTTGCAAATGGATTCTAGATTACTATGCATCAGTCCCTTTGTGGCTAGGACTGAGTATGTCACAGTTACTGGCAGATGTACTAAAGCCTTGGAGATTGATAAAGCGGAGAGAGATAAAATACCAACCAATCAGCTCCTGTCATTTTTCAAACACAGCCTGTAACATGCCAGTTAGAAGCTGATTGTCTGGTACTTTATCTCTCTCCAATGCTTAGTACATAGATCCCTTAGTGTGCTGTCGTGAGCAACTATATGGTGTTTTATAGCTCCTATAATAGGACACTGTATAAGGAATAATTGTTTTTGGTATACATGTCGAAACAATTACATAAAAATAAGTAGTTAATATTAGAGATGAGCGGGTTCGGTTCCTCTGAATCCGAACCCGCCCGAACTTCAGTTTTTTTTACACGGGGCCGAGCGACTCGGATCTTCCCAGCCTTGCTCGGTTAACCCGAGCGCGCCCGAACGTCATCATCCCGCTGTCGGATTCTCGCGAGGCTCGGATTCTATCGCGAGACTCGGATTCTATATAAGGAGCCGCGCGTCGCCGCCATTTTCACACGTGCATTGAGATTCATAGGGAGAGGACGTGGCTGGCGTCCTCTCCGTTTAGAGAAGAGAGTGAGACAGTAGAGAGAGACACAGTAGTAGTAATTTTGGGGAGCATTATTAGGAGGAGTACTACTACTACTACTTGCTGAAGTGATATAGATAGTGTGACTGTATTAATTATCTGACTTGTGGGGGAGACACTGACAGTGGGGAGCAGTTAGAGTCTGAGAGCAGGACTCAGGAGTACATATAACGTACAGTGCACACTTTTGCTGCCAGAGTGCCACACTGCCATTGTGACCACACTGACCACCAGTATAATATATTTTGTGATTGTCTGCTTAGGAGTACTACTTGCAAGTTGCTGATAGTGTGACCAGTGACCTGACCACCAGTTTAATAATCGATCACCACCAGTTTAATATATATATATATATATATATATATATAATTGTATATAATATATATATATATAATATTGTATACCACCTACCCGTGGTTTTTTTTTTTTCATTCTTCTTTATACATACTACTATAGTAGCTTACTGTAGCAGTCTGCGGTGCTGCTGAGCTGACAGTGTCCAGCAGGTCCGTCATCAGTCATTACATAATAAATATATATACCTGTCCGGCTGCAGTACTAGTGATATTATATATACATATATATTGATTTCATCTCATTATCATCCAGTCTGTATTAGCAGCAGACACAGTACGTTAGTCCACGGCTGTAGCTACCTCTGTGTCGGCACTCGGCAGTCCATCCATAATTGTATACCACCTACCCGTGGTTTTTTCTTTTCTTTCTTCTTTATACATACTACTATAGTAGCTTACTGTAGCAGTCTGCGGTGCTGCTGAGCTGACAGTGTCCAGCAGGTCCGTCATCAGTCATTACATAATAAATATACATACCTGTCCGGCTGCAGTACTAGTGATATTATATTGATTTCATCTCATTATCATCCAGTCTATATTAGCAGCAGACACAGTACGGTAGTCCACGGCTGTAGCTACCTCTGTGTCGGCACTCGGCAGTCCATCCATTATTGTATACCCCCTACCCGTGGTTTTTTTTTCTTCTTTCTTCTTTGTACATACTACTATAGTAGCTTACTGTAGCAGTCTGCGGTGCTGCTGAGCTGACAGTGTCCAGCAGGTCCGTCATCAGTCATTACATAATAAATATACATACCTGTCCGGCTGCAGTACTAGTGATATTATATTGATTTCATCTCATTATCATCCAGTCTATATTAGCAGCAGACACAGTACGGTAGTCCACGGCTGTAGCTACTTCTGTGTCGGCACTCGGCAGTCCATCCATAATTGTATACCACCTACCCGTGGTTTTTTTTTTCTTTCTTCTTTATACATACTACTATAGTAGCTTACTGTAGCAGTCTGCGGTGCTGCTGAGCTGACAGTGTCCAGCAGGTCCGTCATCAGTCATTACATAATAAATATACATACCTGTCCGGCTGCAGTACTAGTGATATTATATTGATTTCATCTCATTATCATCCAGTCTATATTAGCAGCAGACACAGTACGGTAGTCCACGGCTGGAGCTACCTCTGTGTCGGCACTCGGCAGTCCATCCATAATTGTATACCACCTACCCGTGGTTTTTTTTTCTTTCTTCTTTATACATACTACTATAGTAGCTTACTGTAGCAGTCTGCGGTGCTGCTGAGCTGACAGTGTCCAGCAGGTCCATCATCAGTCATTACATAATAAATATACATACCTGTCCGGCTGCAGTACTAGTGATATTATATTGATTTCATCTCATTATCTCATCTAGTCTATATTAGCAGCAGACACAGTACGGTAGTCCACGGCTGTAGCTACCTCTGTGTCGGCATTCGTCAGTCCATCCATAATTGTATACCACCTACCCATGGTTTTTTTTTTCTTTCTTCTTTGTACATACTACTATAGTAGCTTACTGTAGCAGTCTGCGGTGCTGCTGAGCTGACAGTGTCCAGCAGGTCCGTCATCAGTCATTACATAATAAATATACATACCTGTCCGGCTGCAGTACTAGTGATATTATATTGATTTCATCTCATTATCATCCAGTCTATATTTGCAGCAGACACAGTACGGTAGTCCACGGCTGTAGCTACCTCTGTGTCGGCACTCGGCAGTCCATCCATAATTGTATACCACCTACCCGTGGTTTTTTTTTTTCTTTCTTCTTTATACATACTACTATAGTAGCTTACTGTAGCAGTCTGCGGTGCTGCTGAGCTGACAGTGTCCAGCAGGTCCGTCATCAGTCATTACATAATAAATATACATACCTGTCCGGCTGCAGTACTAGTGATATTATATTGATTTCATCTCATTATCATCCAGTCTATATTAGCAGCAGACACAGTACGGTAGTCCACGGCTGTAGCTACCTCTGTGTCGGCACTCGGCAGTCCATCCATAAGTATACTAGTATCCATCCATCTCCATTGTTTACCTGAGGTGCCTTTTAGTTGTGCCTATTAAAATATGGAGAACAAAAATGTTGAGGTTCCAAAATTAGGGAAAGATCAAGATCCACTTCCACCTCGTGCTGAAGCTGCTGCCACTAGTCATGGCCGAGACGATGAAATGCCAGCAACGTCGTCTGCCAAGGCCGATGCCCAATGTCATAGTACAGAGCATGTAAAATCCAAAACACCAAATATCAGTAAAAAAAGGACTCCAAAACCTAAAATAAAATTGTCGGAGGAGAAGCGTAAACTTGCCAATATGCCATTTACCACACGGAGTGGCAAGGAACGGCTGAGGCCCTGGCCTATGTTCATGGCTAGTGGTTCAGCTTCACATGAGGATGGAAGCACTCAGCCTCTCGCTAGAAAAATGAAAAGACTCAAGCTGGCAAAAGCAGTAGCACCGCAAAGAACTGTGCGTTCTTCGAAATCCCAAATCCACAAGGAGAGTCCGACTCCAATTGTGTCGGTTACGATGCCTGACCTTCCCAACACTGGACGTGAAGAGCATGCGCCTTCCACCATTTGCACGCCCCCTGCAAGTGCTGGAAGGAGCACCCGCAGTCCAGTTCCTGATAGTCAGATTGAAGATGTCAGTGTTGAAGTACACCAGGATGAGGAGGATATGGGTGTTGCTGGCGCTGGGGAGGAAATTGACCAGGAGGATTCTGATGGTGAGGTGGTTTGTTTAAGTCAGGCACCCGGGGAGACACCTGTTGTCCGTGGGAGGAATATGGCCAGTGACATGCCTGGTGAAAATACCAAAAAAATCAGCTCTTCGGTGTGGAAGTATTTCAACAGAAATGCGGACAACAGGTGTCAAGCCGTGTGTTGCCTTTGTCAAGCTGTAATAAGTAGGGGTAAGGACGTTAACCACCTCGGAACATCCTCCCTTATACGTCACCTGCAGGGCATTCATAATAAGTCAGTGACAAATTCAAAAACTTTGGGTGACAGCGGAAGCAGTCCACTGACCAGTAAATCCCTTCCTCTTGTAACCAAGCTCACGCAAACCACCCCACCAACTCCCTCAGTGTCAATTTCCTCCTTCCCCAGGAATGCCAATAGTCCTGCAGGCCATGTCACTGGCAATTCTGACGAGTCCTCTCCTGCCTGGGATTCCTCTGATGCATCCTTGCGTGTAACGCCTACTGCTGCTGGCGCTGCTGTTGTTGCTGCTGGGAGTCGATGGTCATCCCAGAGGGGAAGTCGGAAGACCACTTGTACTACTTCCAGTAAGCAATTGACTGTCCAACAGTCCTTTGCGAGGAAGATGAAATATCACAGCAGTCATCCTGCTGCAAAGCGGATAACTGAGGCCTTGACAACTATGTTGGTGTTAGACGTGCGTCCGGTATCCGCCGTTAGTTCACAGGGAACTAGACAATTTCTTGAGGTAGTGTGCCCCCATTACCAAATACCATCTAGGTTCCACTTCTCTAGGCAGGCGATACCGAGAATGTACACGGACGTCAGAAAAAGACTCACCAGTGTCCTAAAAAATGCAGTTGTACCCAATGTCCACTTAACCACGGACATGTGGACAAGTGGAGCAGGGCAGGGTCAGGACTATATGACTGTGACAGCCCACTGGGTAGATGTATGGACTCCCGCCGCAAGAACAGTAGCGGCGGCACCAGTAGCAGCATCTCGCAAACGCCAACTCTTTCCTAGGCAGGCTACGCTTTGTATCACCGCTTTCCAGAATACGCACACAGCTGAAAACCTCTTACGGCAACTGAGGAAGATCATCGCGGAATGGCTTACCCCAATTGGACTCTCCTGTGGATTTGTGGCATCGGACAACGCCAGCAATATTGTGTGTGCATTAAATATGGGCAAATTCCAGCACGTCCCATGTTTTGCACATACCTTGAATTTGGTGGTGCAGAATTTTTTAAAAAACGACAGGGGCGTGCAAGAGATGCTGTCGGTGGCCAGAAGAATTGCGGGACACTTTCGGCGTACAGGCACCACGTACAGAAGACTGGAGCACCACCAAAAACGACTGAACCTGCCCTGCCATCATCTGAAGCAAGAAGTGGTAACGAGGTGGAATTCAACCCTCTATATGCTTCAGAGGTTGGAGGAGCAGCAAAAGGCCATTCAAGCCTATACAATTGAGCACGATATAGGAGGTGGAATGCACCTGTCTCAAGCGCAGTGGAGAATGATTTCAACATTGTGCAAGGTTCTGATGCCCTTTGAACTTGCCACACGTGAAGTCAGTTCAGACACTGCCAGCCTGAGTCAGGTCATTCCCCTCATCAGGCTTTTGCAGAAGAAGCTGGAGACATTGAAGGAGGAGCTAACACGGAGCGATTCCGCTAGGCATGTGGGACTTGTGGATGGAGCCCTTAATTCGCTTAACAAGGATTCACGGGTGGTCAATCTGTTGAAATCAGAGCACTACATTTTGGCCACCATGCTCGATCCTAGATTTAAAGCCTACCTTGGATCTCTCTTTCCGGCAGACACAAGTCTGCTGGGGTTGAAAGACCTGCTGGTGAGAAAATTGTCAAGTCAAGCGGAACGCGACCTGTCAACATCTCCTCCTTCACATTCTCCCGCAACTGGGGGTGCGAGGAAAAGGCTCAGAATTCCGAGCCCACCCGCTGGTGGTGATGCAGGGCAGTCTGGAGCGACTGCTGATGCTGACATCTGGTCCGGACTGAAGGACCTGACAACGATTACGGACATGTCGTCTACTGTCACTGCATATGATTCTCTCACCATTGAAAGAATGGTGGAGGATTATATGAGTGACCGCATCCAAGTAGGCACGTCACACAGTCCGTACTTATACTGGCAGGAAAAAGAGGCAATTTGGAGGCCCTTGCACAAACTGGCTTTATTCTACCTAAGTTGCCCTCCCACAAGTGTGTACTCCGAAAGAGTGTTTAGTGCCGCCGCTCACCTTGTCAGCAATCGGCGTACGAGGTTACATCCAGAAAATGTGGAGAAGATGATGTTCATTAAAATGAATTATAATCAATTCCTCCGTGGAGACATTGACCAGCAGCAATTGCCTCCACAAAGTACACAGGGAACTGAGATGGTGGATTCCAGTGGGGACGAATTGATAATCTGTGAGGAGGGGGATGTACACGGTGATATATCGGAGGATGATGATGAGGTGGACATCTTGCCTCTGTAGAGCCAGTTTGTGCAAGGAGAGATTAATTGCTTCTTTTTTGGTGGGGGTCCAAACCAACCCGTCATTTCAGTCACAGTCGTGTGGCAGACCCTGTCACTGAAATGATGGGTTGGTTAAAGTGTGCATGTCCTGTTTATACAACATAAGGGTGGGTGGGAAAGCCCAAGGACAATTCCATCTTGCACCTCTTTTTTCTTTAATTTTTCTTTGCGTCATGTGCTGTTTGGGGAGTGTTTTTTGGAAGGGCCATCCTGCGTGACACTGCAGTGCCACTCCTAGATGGGCCCGGTGTTTGTGTCGGCCACTAGGGTCGCTTATCTTACTCACACAGCTACCTCATTGCGCCTCTTTTTTTCTTTGCGTCATGTGCTGTTTGGGGAGTGTTTTTTGGAAGGGCCATCCTGCGTGACACTGCAGTGCCACTCCTAGATGGGCCAGGTGTTTGTGTCGGCCACTAGGGTCGCTTATCTTACTCACACAGCTACCTCATTGCGCCTCTTTTTTTCTTTGCGTCATGTGCTGTTTGGGGAGTGTTTTTTGGAAGGGCCATCCTGCGTGACACTGCAGTGCCACTCCTAGATGGGCCCGGTGTTTGTGTCGGCCACTAGGGTCGCTTATCTTACTCACACAGCTACCTCATTGCTCCTCTTTTTTTCTTTGCGTCATGTGCTGTTTGGGGAGTGTTTTTTGGAAGGGCCATCCTGCGTGACACTGCAGTGCTACTCCTAGATGGGCCAGGTGTTTGTGTCGGCCACTAGGGTCGCTTATCATTCTTACACAGCTACCTCATTGCGCCTCTTTTTTTCTTTGCGTCATGTGCTGTTTGGGGAGTGTTTTTTGGAAGGGCCATCCTGCGTGACACTGCAGTGCCACTCCTAGATGGGCCAGGTGTTTGTGTCGGCCACTAGGGTCGCTTATCTTACTCACACAGCTACCTCATTGCGCCTCTTTTTTTCTTTGCGTCATGTGCTGTTTGGGGAGTGTTTTTTGGAAGGGCCATCCTGCGTGACACTGCAGTGACACTCCTAGATGGGCCCGGTGTTTGTGTCGGCCACTAGGGTCGCTTATCTTACTCACACAGCTACCTCATTGCGCCTCTTTTTTTCTTTGCGTCATGTGCTGTTTGGGGAGTGTTTTTTGGAAGGGCCATCCTGCGTGACACTGCAGTGCCACTCCTAGATGGGCCAGGTGTTTGTGTCGGCCACTAGGGTCGCTTATCTTACTCACACAGCTACCTCATTGCGCCTCTTTTTTTTTTGCGTCATGTGCTGTTGGGGAGTGTTTTTTGGAAGGGCCATCCTGCGTGACACTGCAGTGCCACTCCTAGATGGGCCCGGTGTTTGTGTCGGCCACTAGGGTCGCTTAGCTTAGTCATCCAGCGACCTAGGTGCAAATTTTAGGACTAAAAATAATATTGTGAGGTGTGAGGTATTCAGAATAGACTGAAAATGAGTGGAAATTATGGTTTTTGAGGTTAATAATACTTTGGGATCAAAATGACCCCCAAATTCTATGATTTAAGCTGTTTTTTAGTGTTTTTTGAAAAAAACACCCGAATCCAAAACACACCCGAATCCGACAAAAAAAATTCGGTGAGGTTTTGCCAAAACGCGGTCGAACCCAAAACACGGCCGCGGAACCGAACCCAAAACCAAAACACAAAACCCGAAAAATTTCAAGTGCACATCTCTAGTTAATATGTATGTCTGGTATTTTATTACATTGATTTTTGCTTTTTTCCAAGGAAGAGGTTTAATCAGTATGTAAACATGGGAGTGTTACTTCCTGTGACCCAATAGAGATAACATGCTGTATAGCAGGAAACTTTTACGCATTTGCGGTTATCATACTGTCCTGAACTACCATGTGGTATTTTACATCTCAGCCACAAAGATATGTGGCATCTGGAAAACTGCTTTGCAAAGAGATATGAAGAATTCTAACCACCATTACGGTTATTGCAATTACCGTATTTATCTATGCTTTTCTGTCAGCTGCACACCGGCCTCAACCACACAGAGGGGTCTATTCCATACAGTGGGGTCTATTCATGTAAGAATGCAATGTTTAGGTTTAACTTTCCACTAAACATTGCATTTTATTAATTTTTTTCATGTTTTTTTCCGCAATACATTAAAACTTACCTGTTCCATGATGCAATCCAGAAACCGTCTGTGACACGATCCCGGATTCTCCATTCTTTTCTCTTCATAAAGCTTTTTTTTTTTCCTGCACGTGCACCGTGTGTTCTCTGACTGGTGTCTTCTATGCAGTCCCCAAGGTCACAGTTGTGGTGGCAGTTGGGGGGTGCTGTCCAGTGGGGGGTGGGGGTGGTGCAAAGTGAGTTGGCCGCGGGTGGGCAGCTGTGACCTGACATATGCTTATCGGGTCAAGTCACTATACTGCGGTGGCAGAGCGGGCAGTCAGGAGGAGGAGACCCTGCACATGCGTATTCATATGCCCTAGGCTCCTCTGATTGGTTCCTGTCACAGAAGGGGACAGGGAGAAGGCAGGGAGACAGCCATCTTCACTGCTCTTCTCCCCAACAATCCTTCATTCACCATCCCGAGATGGCAAATGGGTTTTGCGAAGGGAAACAGAAAGCTATGCTTTTCGTTCCTACATGAATTCCACTTACCATACAAAAGTATGGTAGTGATGCGAACTTCTCCACAGCAACAAGCTCTGTGAATTGCGGTAAGCAGAGAAAAGCCCTGTTTAACATAAAACAGGGCTTTTCCCAGCTCAATGAATAGGCCCCAGAGTGAGGCATAGCGGAGCCATGGCACCTGGTGCCAACATGTGTATGATGCCTTCACCTCAGTAGTGAGGTGCCCATGAGCAAACTAAAGCGAAAAACAAAATAACAGCAGGACCCTTGTGGAAATGCAAAGGGTAGGAGCCCATGTAAGAGCATATGAAGCCTGTGTGGTGGGACTAGTCCACTAAGGACATACTCTCCCTCATTCTATTAGACTCTCCCTCATTCTATTAGACTCGCCCACAACATCTAGTGCTTCAAACACTTTCTCAAAATGTATTTCCTCACCCTATCCTACTGGACAGTTGATCAGTGATCCCTCCTGCATCCCTAAACGCACATCTACGATCATTTTCTCTGACATACGGGGGGACGCTCAGCACAGGGCAAGTCCGCCACGCTTGCCGGGACCTGCCCACCACAGACGCACAAAAGCATCCCATAGCAGCTATGCTTTCGCATGGTTCTTCCAGTAGTCCTCTACCTAAGTAGCCTAGCTATGAAGGCAGAGTGCTACCCGCCATGTTTTGGGTCACAGGGGCTGTTGTTATTATAATAATAATAATAATAATAATAATAATAACAATCATAACAACAGTAAGTGTAACCTTATTATACGGTACACAAACTGCTATATTTTTAAAGAAAGAAATTTAGGGGTAAGATGTATATTTACTAACATAATTTTTTTTATATAAATTTTTTAAATGTTAGCAAATGTCCGATTTAGCCCCTCAAACACAACATCAATTTTGATTAATTTTAAATGTATTAAAATTAATTAAAATCGACCTTTAAATTCCCTCCATAGTGGGGTACATGGTACTTTGCCCTGTAGTCAATTTATGTGTACTGTTACAGTAAGTGCTGTTCTCAAACACAGACATTAGGGTGGGATGCATCATCAGTGGCGGATTTAAGGGGGGGCACCAAGGCACGTGCCCCCCCTGTCATTTTTAGTGCAGACTGACATGCGGACGAGCGTCCGCATGTCAGTCTGCGGTCTCGTTTCCTCCGCTGCTGTTAGGAGGGACACGGAGGGCACAGTGCGCGCCTCTCCTGTGTCCCTCCTGGGTCTCCGGCGGCCGCGGGTCTCATAAAGGAAGTGCCGTTCGTGAGCACTTCCTTTATTACAGTGACTAGCGGCCGCCGGAGACACAAGAGGGACACAGGAGAGGCGCGCACTGTGCCCTCCGTGTCCCTCCTAACAGCAGGGGAGCGGGGGGAGCATCGGCGGCGGAGGAAGGGGGGGGGACGCACTGGGGGGAATATCTGGCACTGGGGGCATATTTGGCAGGGAGGGGGGAGAATATCTGGCACTGGGGACATATATGGCACTGGGGGGAATATCTGGCACTGGGGGCATATATGGCACTGGGGAGGGAATATCTGGCACTGGGGGCATATTTGGCAGGGAGGGGGGGGGAGAATATCTGGCACTGGGGACATATATGGCACTGGGGGGAATATCTGGCACTGGGGGCATATATGGCACTGGGGGGGGAATATCTGGCACTGGGGGCATATGTGGCACTGGGGGGGGATATCTGGCACTGGGGGCATATGTGGCACTGGGGGGGGAATATCTGGCACTGGGGCATATGTGGCACTGGGGGCATATATAGCACTGGGGGGGGGCGATATCTGGCACTGGGGGCATATGTGGCACTGTCGGGGAATATCTGGCACTGGGGGTATATGTGTACCTGGCACATGGGGGGGGGGCTATATTTGGCACTGGGGGCATGTGAGTACCTGGCACCGTGGGGGAATATCTGGCACTGGGGACATATGTGGCACTGGGAGTACAGCCCTAGCAACAAGGACTACCTCCTAGCAACGAGCATGACACCCAGTGCATGAAACCCCTGGCAACGAGCATGACACCCAGTGCATGAAACCCCTGGCAACGAGCATGACACCCAGTGCATGAAACCCCTGGCAACGAGCATGACACCCTGAGCTTGAAAACCCCTGGCACCGTGCATGGAACCAAGAGCATGAAACCCCTGGCAACGAGCATGACACCCAGTGCATGAAACCCCTGACAACGAGCAGGTATTTGAAAAGTAATTAGAAGCCTTACTGTAGGACTTAATGTGTAATGGGCATTACGGTGTGTGGCATAATGTATCACGGACATTGCGGTGTGTGTCATAATGTGTCACAGGCATTACGGTGTGTGGTATACTATATCAAGGGCATTGTGGTATGTGGTATAATGTCTCAGGGTCATTGCAGTGTGGCATAATATATAACGGGCATTGCGGTGTGTGGCATAGGGTATAACGGGCATTGTGGTATGTGTCACAGGCATTACGGTGTATGGTATACTGTATCACGGGCATTGTGGTATAATGTCTCAAGGTCATTGCAGTGTGTGGCATAATGTGTCACAGACATTGTATGTGCTATAATGTATCAGGGGCAGTGCAGTGTGTAGCATAATGTATAACGGGCATTGCGATTCCTGTCATAATGTGTCTGGGGCATTACAGTGTGTGCATATTGTGTCATGTGCATTATTGTGTGTGGAATAATGTCTAAGGGCCATTGCAGTATGTGGAATAATGTATACTGGGCATTACTATAAGGAGGAAAAATGACAAATAATGTAAGGGGCATGAATCAGGATTATTTTTCTTTCCTGTGGTGGCCAACGTCTGGGCGTGCAGGTTGCAAAACTGGGGTATAAGGTAGTCTTTTCCTGCAATACCACGCCCATTCAAACGAAGCCACGCCCATTCCAACAAAGCCACGCCCCTTATGGTGCCCCCCCTGTAATTTTTTTCTGGATCCGCCCCTGTGCATCATGCATTGCATTTTGCATGTGATGCATCCCGCAAATCATCGCCAGTATAACGGCGTTTAGTAACACTGTATGCTTGAAGAAAATGTCAAAGAACTATGACCTGGGAGGAGTGCTGGGAGGGATTTGATTGGATCCCACTCAGGGGAAAACACAAAAGGAAGCCCATAGGCTTCTATAGGATGACGTTGCCCACCAAATAATTATTTTTTTCCTGTGTCAACCTTTCAAAGATCGACCTTTTGTCCATGTCGACCTTTTCTCAGTGTCGACCTAATGCATGTCAACCTAATGAATGTTGACCTAGACATTGTAGATCTTCTGTACCACACCCGTTGCATCTGCCCTTAGTGAGATACAAGACCCAATTGGAAATCACTTAAGTATATATGGAGTAGCTAGAAAAGTTTAATAAATTATCGCAACAAGTAGAGAGAGAGCCATCAGTTCAGACTTAGGAGCCCATTTATCAATAATCACATTTTGCAATGCGATTTGGGCGCAATATTAGCGAAAAGGAGCCCGTACCTGTGATGTGCTGAGTGTGGTGCCGAGCCTTCTGTGCATGCGCGATCACCTGATCGGCATGCACGGGGGTCATTTCCGGCAGAGGGTTTTTGGGGAACCATCCCAAAACTACATTCCGCGATGTGTAGCCCATAATCTACAACGGGTTACCGCAATTGTGGTTGCTGCGGGGGCATCACATTCCCGATATTGGTACATCAGGCAGCTTTGCATCCCCCATAGAAACCTATGGTGGATTCGGCTGCGGGCGGCAATGGAGGGATCTCTGATTCCTGTTGCGATCCCTCCTTCTTACATTCGGGGGATACATAATATTTGCGTCTAGCCCCTGAAAACGGGTGTTTTCCGGGACATAGCCGCAGATATTATTTCATAAATAGGCCCCATAGCCTTTGCTGCACATAGGGCAAGATTCAGATGGGATGGTATCAGGATCTTGGCGCTTGGGATGCCGGTGGTCAGAAGACCAAAAGTGGCATCCCGATGGTCAGGATTCCGACACCTTTTAGGTACGTATACTAACCCTCCCCCTCTACCCGCCTAGCCCTCCCTCCCTGCAGCCTAACCAAAACCTTCCCCCCACCCCCGCATTCTAATCCTAACCCTTCCCCTGGAATGCCTAACCATAACCCTCCAGCCCGCAGCATAACCCTAACCCTCCCTCTTTAGTGCCTAATCCTAACCCTTTCCCCACCACAGCCTAATCCTAACCCTCCCTCTAGTGCCTAATCCTAACCCTTCCCCCACATCCTAATCCTAACCCTCCCCCTTAGTGCCTAACCATAACCCCCCAGCCGCAGCATTACCCTAACTCTCCCTCATTAGTGCCTAATCCTAACCCTTTCCCCACCACAGCCTAATCCTTACCCTCCCTCTACTGCCTAATTCTAACCCTTCCCTCACATCCTAATCCTAACCCTCCCCCTTAGTGCCTTAACATAAACCTCGACCCCGTATCATAACCCTAACCCTCCCTCATTAGTGCCTAATCCTAACCCTTCCCCCACATCCTAATCCTAACCCTTCCCCTGGAATGCCTAACCATAACCCTCCAGCCCGCAGCATAACCCTAACCCTCCCTCATTAGTGCCTAATCCTAACCTTTTCCCCACCACAGCCTAATCCTAACCCTCCCTCTAGTGCCTAATCCTAACCCTTCCCCCACATCCTAATCCTAACCCTCCCCCTTAGTGCCTAACCATAACCCTCCAGCCGCAGTATAACCCTAACCTGCCCTCATTAGTGCCTAATCCTAACCCTTTCCCCACCACATCCTAATCCTTACCCTCCCTCTACTGCCTAATTCTAACCCTTCCCCCACATCCTAATCCTAACCCTCCCCCTTAGTGCCTTAACATAAACCTCCACCCCGTAGCATAACCCTAACCCTCCCTCATTAGTGCCTAATCCTAACCCTTCCCCACATCCTAATCCTAACCCTTCCCCTGGAATGCCTAACCATAACCCTCCAGCCCGCAGCATAACCCTAACCCTCCCTCATTAGTGCCTAATCCTAACCCTTTCCCCACCACAGCCTAATCCTAACCCTCCCTCTAGTGCCTAATCCTAACCCTTCCCCCACATCCTAATCCTAACCCTCCCCCCTAACCATAACCCTCCAGCCGCAGCATAACCCTAACTCTCCCTCATTAGTGCCTAATCCTAACCATTCCCCCACATCCTAATCCTAACCCTTCCCCTGGAATGCCTAACCATAACCCTCCAGCCCGCAGCATAACCCTAACCCTCCCTCATTAGTGCCTAATCCTAACCTTTTCCCCACCACAGCCTAATCCTAACCCTCCCTCTAGTGCCTAATCCTAACCCTTCCCCCACATCCTAATCCTAACCCTCCCCCTTAGTGCCTAACCATAACCCTCCAGCCGCAGTATAACCCTAACCTGCCCTCATTAGTGCCTAATCCTAACCCTTTCCCCACCACATCCTAATCCTTACCCTCCCTCTACTGCCTAATTCTAACCCTTCCCCCACATCCTAATCCTAACCCTCCCCCTTAGTGCCTTAACATAAACCTCCACCCCGTAGCATAACCCTAACCCTCCCTCATTAGTGCCTAATCCTAACCCTTCCCCACATCCTAATCCTAACCCTTCCTTTGGAATGCCTAACCATAACCCTCCAGCCCGCAGCATAACCCTAACCCTCCCTCATTAGTGCCTAATCCTAACCCTTTCCCCACCACAGCCTAATCCTAACCCTCCCTCTAGTGCCTAATCCTAACCCTTCCCCCACATCCTAATCCTAACCCTCCCCCTTAGTGCCTAACCATAACCCTCCAGCCGCAGCATAACCCTAACTCTCCCTCATTAGTGCCTAATCCTAACCCTTTCCCCACCACAGCCTAATCCTTACCCTCCCTCTACTGCCTAATTCTAACCCTTCCCCCACATCTTAATCCTAACCCTCCCCCTTAGTGCCTTAACATAAACCTCCACCCCGTAGCATAACCCTAA